>NC_088099.1:141687516-141930016 GCF_036370855.1 Dromaius novaehollandiae | reverse complement strand
CTTTAAAGGTATTAGCATAAAGATAGCACATTTGTTTATTATGTTTCAAAATCAGCTGCTAGTATCTCTGCCACAGGTAACAATTGACTTTTCAGGCTTCAAGTTAATAGCCTTGTCTCTTGCTTGTAGAGATCAATATTAGTATTAATTAATCACCATTATCAGACCTAGGATCTGGTTCTATTTGTTGTTACATCAGCAAAATATCAATATAGAAAGTGGACTCTCTGATCGTCATGGCAACTTCATCTCTTGGGTCAAAGAAAGTTTATCTTATCTGTGCACGGAGAGTGGCAAACTGTTTAGGGATCTAGTTTGAACTCTAAGAACATTGATTTAGTTTTTGTTTGTGAATAGAGGCTGAATTCCAATCACAAGGGATAGGTAAGATTTAAATATTATTGCCCATAGGCTTGTCTGAGAGGGTGTCATTACCAATACTGTTGGATTGTCTTTTTGAGATGATACAAAGGTAGAGGAAAATTGTGTAGTCAGGATTATTTAAAGTTTAGTAATTTGTGCATTTGACAAACAGGTTTTAAAGTGAAAGTAAGGTACTTTTATAGCATTTATGCAGTAATATTGGTTCTCCCATACGATGTAGGGTTGGAATTTCCTCCACTTAGGTATAGAATTTACTCAGAAACATAGAATATGAGATGGTGGAAGGAATGTATGCTATTATGCATTCTCTCTTAAGAGATTTTTGAAAAGTATCTGAGATGTCTAGACAAATTGTATCAGTGTTCCATTCAATTCTGAATTAATGACAAATAGAAATCATGGAAAATCTGAATACTACAATCTGGTTCCAGTTATTTTTGAGCCTTCTGAGTTGATACAAGTATCTTACAAGTTTGTGATAATAAAATATTGCTAATGATGTTTAATCATAAAGCAGCCTCCTTCTCCTGTATTCTTAAGTGCCTCTTAAAAGTCATTGTCTTAGACAATGCACCTGAGACTTCTCTGTATGTATAATTATATTATCGTTAAATCTTATTTCGAGAGCTTTAAAGACTTAATGATTAGAACCACCAATTTTATCCTGAGAAACAAGTGTGCTTTCGTTATCCAGTTGTTTGTAAACATATGCATGTATTTGAGTTTATGCTGTTATGGACAGACAGGATTTTTCTTTTTCTTTCTTTTTTCTTTTTTTTTTTTTTTAATTTTTACTGCTACGGGTGTGAAGTAACGAAAAGTTTGTGTGTCTTACTGACTAGTGATGCAGATAGAGTATAAAGTATTATTTTTGGGAACTGCAAATGTCTTGAGCAATTCAATACATTTGCAATAGCAAAGAACAGTTCTTGTTAAAAAAACAAACAAACACCCACCCCAAACCACTTGCATAAAGCTCGCACTGCAAAAGGAATCACTTCTCAGTATTGACATTTCTCATTGATTATTCAGTTTTATCTAATGCTTTGAAAGGGTAATGCCATCATGGGCTAGTAACAGATGCAAGTGGTTGTCACAGTAGATTTTTCTTTTTAAAAAAGAAAAAAGGGATTTAGTTTGATACAAAATAAATGTGTACAATCTTCAGTTATATTTTCGTAGCTTCTGGTACTGTTTGTGTGAACACGACCATAGAAAGTTCTTATAAGCTAAAAACAATAAATGTTCCCATCTTCCTGTTATAGTTGTTGTCTAAATCTTATTTTTTATTATTTTGCATCTATCTTCTCATTTTTCAGTTGTCCCATACTTTCCATGCTGAAGAAAGGTGTAACATAAGATTGTTAGCCTTGGTAAATGCTACTACTTTTATTATTTTGAAAAGTAAGCTAGCATTTCAACATATGCTCAGGAAGTGAGACTGTGGGTTTTTTATTATTAATAGTAGTAATCCACAGAAATCTTTTATACATTTATTTGGCACAAGGCTTACTTGTCCATTTGATCTTTATTTATATTCATGTGATTTTTTTTTACCGCAAGCGCGTAAATAAAGCTAGAGTTAACTTTCTCATTTGATTTAACTTTCTCATTTGATTACTGCCAGATAGTTTTATAGAACTTTTCCCCTTACAATAAGGTTTGCTAAATAATAATAGGTTTACAAAGTGAATACGATTTAGTAATAGACTATTGAAAATAGAAATGGTTTAGTAGTGAGTTACTCAGACATCTCTTCATAAATTCTTCTCATACATTACTCTTTGCACTCACATAGATGAGTTAGAGTGATGTTGCTTTGTACTTCCAGACAACTAGACTTGAAGCTTTCAGTCTGTGATTAGCTGATATAACTGTGTCACACGCTGTTTTTTACTGCACTCAGTCTTTTTACCTTAGATTCAGTACAGCAGAGGACTGTAAAAATCTTCTTGAACCCAGACACTTTTCTATTTTCCCTTTGTAAAGAATAATGTATTAATAACAACTACAGTAAAATCTTACACCATTTTCCACATTACTGGATTTCCTATCTGTCTAACCCTTTTTTGAAAGGTGTGATAAGATTTTATGAGGAACTTAAAAAACACACCCTTAAACTCTTAACTTCATTCATAAAAATAGTCGTGTTGACAATAACACTTAGAGAATATATAAATGTTTATGGGACAGAGGCTTGAAAAATATGCATACAACAAATGGTATGTCAAAGATTCTGGTGTTTGTAAAATCAGAATGTAGACTAGAATGGGGACCAGATTTAAATAAAGTGTTTTCATTACGTTCAAGGAACTTCTGTGGTTCAGGTTTTGCCTTCCTGTGCCACACATGTTGCTTTTTATAGCCTTTTATTTTTCCTAGATAATGTATATTTTGTGGCAAAAATGATACAGAAAAATGTAATTACCTTTTAAACACACTTGCAGTTATTATTGAAAAGTGATTTTAATGAGAACAAATATTGTAAAATATGAAATTCCTCATAGACCCGAATATGATGAAAGAAGTCTTGACATGCATCTTTTGTAAAGATTTTCTCTGCTGGAATAGAATAACCTTAAACATACTTTTTCAGATGATACATGGAGGTGTTCATTTAGGCTGAGAAGAAATTCTCTAGGGGATGATATTATTTTTACTTCTGTAGTTGCAGCACAGGCCTCAAAGGAAGTACTGTGATTCGCTCCTGTAATTGGGATCGGCATTAGAACCCTACTACTTAATACTTGATTATACTTCTACCAGCAAGCGTGAAGGTTAATATTTATATATTGTAAAAAAAATTCCCAAAGACTTTGTCACCTTTGTTTGAAATTGTGCATATATTCCTATCTTTACGTTTTGTTTTCACTCTCCGTTTCCAAATTCAGGCTTCGTATTTGATGGCTATAAAGAACCCTTCTCTGAAAAGTTTTGAAGACTTGCAGCAAGGACTTCTGTAGTACATTTTATACAACTTTATGCAAAATGAATGAACCATCTGTAGCTGATGCATCAAACTAGGACCTGGTCCTGAAACCACTGAAGGCAATGGTAAAAATATCAAAGCTGAAGTTGCAGAAGTTTAAAAAAAGGCACGCCCCCACTCCCTCCTACTGTATAGTTTTATAGTCTTCATTTGATAAAGGTAGATGACAAAGACTCTAGATTTCTTGGGAGCAGCAGGAGATCTCTTTCAAAAGCTTTCAGTCAGACTTGTATTTAAGAACATTGTATCTGCTCACAATAGTTCAGCCATTTTGGTCAGAATGTTCTAGTTTTGTGGGATGCAGGATAGAAAATCTGTGAGCATGTCCATAGAAATTGTTCTGTTGTAATCCTTATTCATGTAAACAATCTCAGAGTGCTACTGAACAGTACTATGTATGTGAATAGGATGGAGTACTTCTGAGAGGATCAGAGTTAGGTCCTTGGCTTGCAAACAACTTCAGTTTTTAAAGAAATTGCTTAATTTTTAACAAAATTTCATGTATACATTTCTATTTAAAAATCTTTATTTGATAGTCATTCCAAAAGTGCATAATGTTTCAGTAAGCATTAAAAAAAACTTAAAATTGAAAAAAACTCCAATATTTGAGAGTTTATCCGGAAAAGTATTAGCTAGTTGCTAAAAATACAAGTGCACTCCTTAACCGTATGCATCTTGGACAAACAGACGCATATTTTGTCATCAAGTTACTTAAGCTTCTGAAATCAGGGCTACAACTGGGTCAGATGATAAGATGAGCACAACAGAAAAACGAAGAGTGGCTCTGATAAAAACTGATTGATTGATGTCTGGCTTCCCCACCATCACAAGCAGTTGACAGTTAGTTTGGGATCAGATGATTTGGCTTTTACGATAGAAGATGGGGCCTGGTAGGCGAGTCTGAAGGACAAAAAGGTCGGTTTCTGTATAGTGTCAGGCAGTGCTGGGCTCCCACAAGGTGGGGTACTGGATTATGTTTTTTTCTAGTTGCAAGACTTAATTTTTCATGGTCCATTGAAAGGCCAAGTAATCTGGTCAGTATTCATACAAAAATAAGGCTGTAAGTTGTGAGAGCAGGGGATGAAAACAGAGGGAGTATACCTGTTGGAAAAGTGAATTACAAAAACAAATCAAATATTGACAATTTATTTACTTAAAACATTATAATTTACAGAATTATATAATCTAAAAACTTTGATAAGGAATAGTTTCTACCATATCTCCGCCACTGCAATTGCAGTACATTGTGTGTTATGTTATTTAATGTTAAGGGAATATAATGAAATGTAGTTGATAAATTAATTTCAGCTTGTGAAATACTCATTGCTATTCTGTGAGTCATTATGTACTGTATAGCACATTGTACTTCATATACAGAAGTACTTACTTTTGACTAGATTAAGAGCAATTAGTGTGGTATACTTAAATATCATTAAAATTAATTTATGTGAAAAGTATTTTTGTGAATCAGAAATTATTCATCGATCTATGACTTTAGCATGAACAGCTGAGTTTTATATGCCATTTTTTTTTCTCAGAACACATTTACAATTAGCACTGTATGTGTAATGGGGGAATGTACAAAGGGGGAAAAATGTGAAAATGAAAATCGAGACATAATAGCTTTCAAATGAAAAGGTTTTCAATGTAAGCCGTGAAAATGTGCACAACTGCCACAGAATTGGAGTTTGGGCAGCTTGGACTTGAATTTAGATTTTGGACAGTTTGATACTCTCTAGAAATCCTCTATAATGTATCGCTTTTCTCTGAGTTTTAAGGGTCAGATCTCCAAAGGACAGTTGGGTCTCAGCTAATGCTGCTGGCTTAATGTCAGTAAGATGAATTCTGCAAGGTGCTATATTGCTGATAGTATAACTGGAATGCAGTATGAAAGAATGTGTAGTATAATCTGGAGTGCTACCAGTAATAAGTGATCAGTGTAGGTGAACTGGTGGTCATTTGAACAGTGATTAGTTATACTTCAAGGAAGGCTGTTTTCTTACTGTCTAATTTCTGGGGACCTGTTTCATTTAATAAATAAAAAAGACCTTATTCAAGAAATACACTATTTTATCCTGGATCTTTTGTGCAACTCTTTTGAGGTGCATGTTAAAGGCATGTTTAAAATATAAAACTCAAGGCTTAGAGAAGTATATGCAGATTTTAGACAAGACTGTGGAAGTGTGTAAGAGCTTTTTCCATTTTTGTTAATATCAGGTTGTGTCATTTTATCATCAGAGTTTTGTGGATTTTCATATACTATAATGTTGAGCTCCCAGAGTATTAATGCAAGTGGTTGGCTTGAAATAAACTGAAAAATCCATGTATTCTTTGCAGGTATCATTCAGATTTACAGGTGTGTTTCTTTGAGGAACATGTTTTATCACAAATAAGCAGTGTTTTTTATAAATATGCCTTATACTGTAATTTTTCCAGACATAATTTTATACTTAATAAAACTTAGGAGAGCTTTATTAGTCTTTTATTTAAAGTATGATACTGGTGCCTGACCAGGGACTATACCCAGCTTGGTGTGCCTGTTTTGGAGTTGTGCACCTCTAGGGCATGTGATTGAGATCCATTTAATTATTCAAAGAGGAAAATCAGGGTTGATGAATAAAAAAAAGCAAAAAGTCATGTAGCCAAAATAATCAAGTTCAGCAGTTCTTATAAATGGAAAGTAACAATCAGCTACTTAGACCAGCTAGACTGTGTAATTTGATGATTAGTCCTGCAGCTTAAGAAATCTCATTTAAGTGGGAGTGTGCATTGGGGACGTTATGACTGGTCTGATTAGTCAGACATTCACTTTGACATTCTTTGACTATTGGTTCAGAAGTTTTCACTGTCAAGAAAGAAGATGAAATTCAGGTATGGAATTGTTATGCCACCAGGTTTTTGCTAAATTTCTTTTTCAACATTGATTGTCAGTCATAGAACTATTTTAGAAGAAATGGCCTTTGTATTGTAAAACAAATGAGACAAACCCGCGAAATATTTGGACTGTTACTCCTGTTACGCTGTTACAAGTCATGAGTCATTAGCGGTGTCATACACAGTACACCATGCAATACCAGTATAAGAGCAGAATCACATCTAGTTTGCACTGATTGGCTGTATTTGAAAATTAAAATCCACTTTTGCATTCACAGAAAAATCTTTCTAGAATACAGATTCTTGTGATCAGGAAAATAAAATACAACTCAAAATTGAATTTATTTATTTTTAACTTGGTACAGTTTTAGATCAACTTAGTCCCAGATTCTTTTACATTCTCCTTACGGAAGTGTGGAGCTGTGCATTGGATTTTGTTTGCAGGGATATTAAAATACATAAAAATAGGTGATGATGACTAATGACATTTATTATTAAAATATTGATTTGTTAAAAGAAAAACATTTTAGAATGCCTTGCAATCAGTTTGATAGTCTTTATCTACTTCCTAGTGGACAGATGTTCTTGTTACTACCATCTGCATCTTGGTACTTTTAGTATTTGGCATCTTTTTACAGGCTTCGCTATTATTATTTTTGGTGAATAGAAAACTGAACACATACGTGATTCTTCAGTGGTAGTTTGGATAAATTTTCAAGAAATTATTTGAATGGAATCTTAACAGGTCATGTCAAAAATAATTTTCTGAAATTAAATAGTTACAAATTAAATAGAAAGCTTTGTGTGTGTGCATGTATATATATTTTTTTGCCTGCTAATCTTGATCTGAGAAATACTTCTAATCTTATATTTTCTAAGAATCCACTAAAATTATACTTAAATACATACACATAAACATTTATTTAAGTATATATGAAAATTAGTAGGAAATCACGTGGGTATAGAATGAGGCATGCAATTTTATGCACAGTAGTAATAGGATAAAATATTCTTGTTTGAAGCAAAGAGCATGCTAGAAGTAAAGATTATAGTCATATGCAGGTAGCTTGAATTTATAAAAGCAATTCTTTTTGAAGATTTCAGCTAATTTTGTAAGCTGTACCCTAAACTTAGCCTTTGAAATACTTATGCAAATTGTCAAAATATTACTCCCATTTTAGTTATAGAAAAATTAAAGCTTAAGTTTTCTCGTATGGCCTGTACTTTTTATTTTTTATTTTTTTTTGCATTAGATACTGATGCCTGACTTTGAGGTTCTCAACATCTAAAGCTCTTGTTGAAATCAGCTGATAATATGTCTTAAGTAATGCAATCAGAAGTAGCATCCAGATTCTTTCATGCCTGTTTCTGTAGTTATCCACCCTTTTACTAGAAATTTCCATGTGCATTTAATATAAAGACGTTATATCCCTTGGACTTTAATGCCTTCTTAAAATAGCCAAACATAGCTCATAGCAGATTTTTCTTTTTCTTTTCCAAAGGACCTGCAGAAATACTTCAATTCAGATTAAAATCTTTCTTTAAAGCAAGACCATAAATAGGGGGAGCTACAATGAAGGCTCTGAACTTTCAGAATGTGCGGTGCCTATTTTATTAAGCTGCTACTAACGGTGTGGAGTTTTGTCTTGGAAATATGTTCTGTGTTTCAGATTTTAATGTTATACTGTTATAGGCATGATCATATAAAGAGAAGTTCTTCTCCTCTAGGTTGTTATCCCAAGCTTTGAAATTTTGAACTGCTGTGCTGAAAATGGTTCATCTTTCATACCTATCAGATGTTTTACTTTCTGAGTGATTTTAAGATGCCTGTCATATTTTTATACAGGGTATTATGCTCAGATTATTTTTTGTTTTTAAGCCCTAATGCCAAGTGAGTTGTTCTTTTTTGCACCTTATTAAGGATGCTGCATCTTTGACATACATCTGATTACTTGCTCTCTGTAGCTCTCTTATATTAAATACCAGAATTGAAGACAATGGTAGGAGTAAAAATATAGCGGTAGATAGAATATGCTTATTAGTCACACATTTACATATTAGGTAAAAATGCCCTGCATTTATAAAAATGATCATGAATTTGTTTGCTAATAAAGTGATATAAACATGACTGTAAATGAAGCATTTTGAATTCCTATGAATTGGCTGTAAAAGGAATGACACAGATGAAATAAAATTGGCAGAAGTAGAAAGTTTCGCATAGAAATAAATGACAATATTTGAAATAAATGACAATATTTGCCCTCAGCATTCTGAAAAACAGAATACAGGATTCAATAAAAATAAAATGTATTTGTAGTAACTGAATTATCACATAACACTTTGTTTAGGTCTGATTGAATTATTCATAGAACAGTATTTTGCCCATATGTGGTCATCTCCTTTGCTTTCGTTGTTTCTTAAGTTTTGTACAAAAAAGTCCTGATTTTTACAGCTTAGCTTTTAGCTTCTGAATTGTTCTTACATAAGACGTTGTATATTTGATATTGTATTCTTGCTTATTTACGTCATGTTTTAGTTTTTTTGGAGACTGACTTGAATGCTGTTAAATTGATGAGAAAAGCCTCAAAAATTGCTGGGAGTTTGATCTTTTCCTAGAAAGGAAGTATTATGGGGAAGGAAGCACTTGGGAAAACAAAAAGAAAGAAATAACTGTACCTGGGAATTTAAGATACAATAATATTTTTTTTTTCCTGCTTCTGGCAGGGAAAAGCATGGAACTTGACTGTCTTATTAGAGACCCTAAATACAAAAACAGGTACATTGAAAAGCTGTAAGCCATAGTTATTGGCAGCTTGAATATATTTTTACATTCAAAATATATTTTTATATTTAAAGTATTTGATTGCATTTCTGTGTGAAGTGTGAAGAAAAGTTGTAGGCACCTCTAGTGTCTGTATTTAATTGCTTACTTGTCTGAGTGCCAGGCATCTGGTTAGAGAAATTATAGGAGAGTCTGTGTTGTGTTTTCCATTTTATATTAGATAATATTTTATTAGCAATGTATGTGGATTTAATGTTTGAATTTTACTTTGTGTTGCACGTTAATGACCCACTGCTCATTCTAACTGTAAGTTTGTGCAATGGCAAGATGTTGCACAAATAATATCCTGCATGTAATGCCAAATATACATTTAGATTGTTATGCCATTCCTTTTTTTCTTGCTTTGTTTTGATTGACTGAGTAGTTCATACTTTATATCTAGTGGCTGTTGCTTATCTGATCATAATTACTTAACTCTGTAGGAGCAGAACAGTTGTCACTCAATAACAGACTCACTTTTGAAATACTGCATTGGCGACATTGCTATACGAGTTATATTTTGATAAAGTAAAAAGGAAGACATATCCCAAAATTTTAATTTCATTATAATACTTGTATGGTCTTTCTGTTATTCTTAGGCCTTTTCTGGTGTTAAAACAAAACTACCAAGCAGCAATTGTAAGGCTGTATATCCTCTGTTAATGGACTTTCAGCTTATCGTCTACGTTCTTGGATAGTAATATCCAACTATCCTGTAAGTGGAGTTTGGTACGTACACTTTATTGCATTTTAGTGTGAAGCTTACCTGTACTGTTGTTACATTCCTCTGTTGTTTGGTAAGTAATAATAGCTTGCCCCTTTATATTTTTCCTCTTTGTAGAGACATCAATATCTTTACCGAGTTTTTGGCAAAACTTTAAGCCAGACACTGGAAATAATGTATCAGGCAAGTACTAGTAGAAGGAGCAATAAGACCAGGTCCTTTGAGACCTGATCTGCTTGATACAATGCAGCTTTTGGAGTTGGTTTTGACCTTACTTTGGAGTTGCTTTGACCTTGACTCTCCTGTTAGTTTTGCTAGAGGTAAAAAATACTCCTTAATAAAAAAGGAAGACAGAACCTATAGGCTATGGATTACATAATTCTGATAAAGAAAAGCCAAACTGATGAAAAGATTGCTAGGCCTTAACATTAACATTCTCATAAATATATCTAAATATATATATATATCCCCATTATATATGGCTGTTCTGCCTGTACAGTTAAAGGGACTCTAAAAGGTATTATTTTCCCAATTGTTCAGTGAATTAACAGAAAGTATGTAATAGTACTATGTGGCCCTTTCTGTGATCAGCATATGGAGTAATTAGGCTAAGCCTTATGAACATTTGTTGCACCAGATGTGCTGTGGGAAGAAGCTAGTGATTATCCTTTGGGTAAGTAGGGTATTGGGTAGATACTGGAAAAGGCACTGTTTCTTGGTCATCCGACTTGACCTCCAAAGCAGTTTTTTACATTGCCTGCAAATAGAAGGAGACAGAAAAAGGGGAGCTTAACATCCTGCTGGCTGGGATTGAGACTGAGGGATCAGAAATGTAACTATTGTTAAAGTTTTATATACATTGTGTTAGAGGAGATACTTAAAATTGAAAATCAATGTTTTATTACCTTTTTCATTGAACCAAGTGGCAAGTTCTACATTTGCTTATTTTCTGTAAGTTAGTTATCACTTTCCTTTTTTGAAGAATGTTTCTAAGTGAAAAATGAAGTCCACCTAGAAAACATCAGTTGTATTTGTGTCTTTTTTAAATTATTTTTTTAAGGTATCATTGGATACAATACTGGAAAATTTCAGCATCTGGAAGATTCCATTTTTCGAGTAGCAATTTCTATAAATAATTTCAGAATACTTCTTTTCTAAATGAGAGACAATTAATAACTAAAAAATTGGGATTGCACACTTTCAGCATAGACCCTGTAATTGTTGCATTATTGAAATCAATGGCAGATTTTCAAGAAATACAGGACTGTCCTTAGTTGTATTATATCTGGTACTTTACCTTTGTTTTGGATGATCAGTCACTAGAGAATGAATGGCAAGAGCAAATAAACTTAGAAACAAATGGTGTTTTGGCCACACTGTTTTAAGAGGAAAAAAACATTGGGTCTGTGCCCTGTCTGCTTGATAGTGCTCAGTGAGAAAGGTCTGAAGTGTGGCTGAAAAGCAAAACCTCAGAAAGTTTATTTTTCTCCCTTCTTGATTTTATTTGTTATTAGAAGTGAAGATCTTATTAATGCTATGGACGAATACTAGGGCTACATGGGAAACTTCTGGAGTGTGACACCATACAAGATTGAAACAAATCAGCAACAAATACCATCAACAGAAAGGAGGGATTTTTTAGCACTAAGAGGTCACTGTTGTAGGTAAATTAAGGGTGTGTTTTGTGTTGGTGCCTGTTTTATTTACATTGCTTAATAAAGTAAAAAGAAAATATTAACATATTACATTAGAGATTTAGAAAGCTGCTCTTGGGTGACTTTGGTGCAGTTTAAGTACTTCAGAAAAATCAAGTTTGGCAGTGTTGATATTTGTAAGATAGCAGACAAGGAGAAAAATGATGAGGTTTTGTTGAACAAAAAATCTTCTAGGACTGACTTGCATGTCTCAGTAAAAAATGGCATAATTAAAATACAGTTAGCCAGAACCCCGTCATAGGTTTCATTGAAATCAAAGTGAATTTTTCAAGTAGAGTTTAATATTAAATGTTAATTTAATAATTTACTGGAGATAAGTGAAAGGTCAAGCTGGAATTCAAAGGGTTAAAATGCTGAACAGTGACCTGAACAGGGAGTTGTTGTGTCTCTGAATCCCAGACATACTTTATTAGGAGAATCCAGCTGGTTTTCTATTTCTATCTCCTCATTATCAACACGCTTATGGTATGGCCTCTTCCCCCTCACTTCCAATGCCAAGAATTTGGCAGGGACACCATGTGAGGAGGTCAGAGACTGATTGAGAGGAAAAATGAAGCTGAGACTGCAGGAGAGATACAGAGAGAGGGAGTCCGGTCCGGGTAGAACTAAGGTTTGTTGTTTACTGTATGGAGACCACCAGCAGAACTTTTTTTTTTTTTTTAGAGAACAGTGATTATAACTGTGTGCAATTAAACTACTGACATGAGACTTGGGTCTCTTTTCACTGAAAACAGTGAAAAGCAAACACAATAGCAGTAAAGCTTGAGGAGTCACATATGTAAAATTTGTAGAAACATGAAGAAAATTGAATCTTTTATTCCTTCATCCTGTTATGGCATCTTCATGTATTTTAAGTAGGAAAAATATCTTGAATTCTGGTATTTTTATGGAAAAAGTGAAGATTTTATAAATAGAAGAAGCATAGTGTTAAATTACTGTATGTGTTGGATCTGGCTTTCTCTGGCTGAGAGGAGGAAAAAAAAAAAAAACCAAACCTCCAGCAAATGTTCAAAGGAAGGAAGTGGGAGGAAAAAAGTCCTTCTCACACATTTCCATAGTTTCCATTTCAAAATACATGCATCACTGCCTTATGACACATACTTCACATCAACAGTTACATGCATTTGGTATTAAGATTGATGAAACACATTGTATGATGGCACTGATTAAACAGGAAATAAATTCTACATTTGGTGTGTCTAAAACCATGCATAAAAGCAGATGGAGAAAACAAAAAACTTTGTTATAGAAGATCAATTTCCTCTGAGAACAGTCTCATTGGTGTTTCTTCAGGCAACATGCAGTGCTTCCCTTCAGTATGATATGGACTATCTCAAATTCATCTACTATAATTAATACTATACTAAAAATATTTTTAGTTTTCATAATTTTCCTGGCATTCCCTTTTTACATAATAGCAAACATTCCCCTTTTATGTAATAGAAAGATATCTGAAAGGAAAAGAAAGTTAATTTCTTGTGGGTGGGGGAGAGATGCTGATTTTGTAGTTCTTATACTCTTATAACCTCTATTTATTTCCATAGGAATTATGTGCCCACAAGGAGGGGGTAGAATTTAATCACAGAAGTCTTTGTCAGATTCTTGCTTTCCAGTTTCTACCCAATTAATAGGTATTCATTTAAAAATAAGATTTCAGTGGTGGTCCCTGCATTTAAGCCATTATGATTAAGACTAATGTTTGGCTCTGTGTTACAATTCCAAATGCTAGGGCCAAGCACTCTCTGTCTCTGCATTCAAACCCTGTTTTACTTCTGTGGGATGTGCCATGCAGTTTAGGGTGCTGTCACCCTTAGTAGACGTGCTATATGTTAAAAGAATAATGCAACATTCCTAAGAGGCCTTGGTCCTTAGAA
Source organism: Dromaius novaehollandiae (assembly GCF_036370855.1). Lineage (NCBI taxonomy): Eukaryota > Metazoa > Chordata > Aves > Casuariiformes > Dromaiidae > Dromaius > Dromaius novaehollandiae. The sequence goes on along the minus strand of NC_088099.1, from coordinate 141,916,635 downwards.
GTGGACAGGTACAATGGGAGAATATTGTCCTGACCATCAGCCTGTCATGGATTTCTAAAGAATGCTCATGGTGGTGATTGTGTAGGAACACCTAGCACAACTTAAAAACAGAGAGAGGCAGACAGACAGAGAGAGAGACTTATTTTTCTGAAAGGATGAAGGAAAAAAGACGGAATTCCTTTGACTGGTAAATTCAGGTACCTCCCTAATTGAACAACATGAGCACACAAGCAGGGTGCAGATAATAGAAAAAGGGAAAAGAAAGGATTTACTCTGGGCTGGGATTAGAACCTGGGGCTTTCCAGATGTGAAGAATAATTTATACTTGCAGAACTTACTCTCCTAGAGGAAGGGAGAATATTTTTGTTGAAGTTATGCCTGTAAACTAATATTTCTGTATTCATTTGTAATTTTAAATGTACTATTTATGCTTTTATTTTTATACTATTCACAATAAACTCATGACACTTCTGCCCCCTCATAACAGACACCTAACAATGAAACAGCTTCAATTAAGAAGCAGAACATCAGCCTCTGGCATCTTATTCTGTTGTTCCATCTTTTTTGCTAGGGAGAATTCATTTGTTTCTTAATTAAGAAAAACACCAATAGCATGAAAAATCTGCTTATGGTACCTGAATGGTAATTAGGTGAAAGGTAAAAAAGAAACACACACATACATTCCAGTAGCAGCCAAAATGAACTTGAGCTGATAAAAATGAACTAAACTACCCTTGCATAAATCGAGGCTGAGAGAAGTGTACAGTCATTATGGCTAAGACAATATGCAAACTATCTTCAAAGAAATCAAATTGCTAGAGTGTTTTCATTTGCATGTATTAACTATTAACATAATGAGGAGAAGTGACATTGGACCCGGATTGTGTGTCTGTTCGGATTGATAACTCTACCGCATCTGCAAACAGGCGCCCAAAAATCACACTAGTAGTCAGATCAGTGTTGAACTCTGAAGTGTGTAGTTTTTTTGTTTGTTTGGTTGGGGTTTTTTTTGTTTTTTTTAATATCTGGAACCCAGAACAGCGTGCTGGGATGTTGAATGCAAGCTATCCTTTTATTTTTTTTCTCTCCAAAGATGATCCTTCTGCTACAAGCACTTACTTCACACTTTAAAGGTACAGATATCAATTTTGAACTTTTTTTCCATCATGGATATTGCCACATATATAGAAGGATGACTGTTACTGTATGTTGATTCAAAGATATTTAATGTTTGCACAATTGTTCAGGGGGTTTTTTTGTCTTTCAAAGCCATCCTTTTATATTAAAATGCCCTACTTAAACTGCCAATCACTGTTCATGAACAGAGCAAAAGCTCAGTTGAACTCATACTTTTGGGATGGTCAGTTAGATGCTATTTTACGCAATTACTTTGGATGATACTAAACAATGTGTTTGATAACAGTTCTTTGTTATCTGCATAGATATTAGGAGTATGTTTAGATTCTTATATGACAGATGATGTGTAAGAACCTAGATAAATACAGTGAGCTTTTTTGTTGGAGGAAAAAGTGGAAGTAATTTAAAAAACTGAAGGTGTTTTTTTTCAGATTACTGATACAAGGTTATTCATATAAAAAAACCAAACAAGATAAATGCAATTTTTATCATGATTCTCTTTTCCTAAAATCTTCCTAAAGGAAAGTTATTTCTTGCTATAGCAGGTAAAAATTTTTAAAAGATTGTGTTTTTGGAAGAAGGTGTTCATTCAATGTGGGATGGGAAGCAGCCACATACAGTCCTTAAAATTTCAGAATGCATGATGTTAGCATAAGTTTGGAGAGAAATATTAGATAATTGTTACGTTATGTGTATAAACACATATGCATGACATTATCGTGTGTGTATACACACACCATTTTTGTGTGAATTATATCCTTTGCTGTTCTTGTTGTGCTTTAAGATTGTAACAAAGCCAAATGAGTACCTTTGCACTGCTAGAAAGAGCACATACAAATTCCATCTGTGAATGTAAGTCCTTCTTCCGGGAGGGCCGCAGGGATTCCCTCATGGCACTCTGACTGCTGTATGTATCTGCTTCTTAACATAGCCCCAGTACTCATACTCCAGTGTGAATCCAGAATCATGTGAAAACTTGAGTTATTGAAAAGAATACTGTAAGGCAGCCTGGCTGTGTATTTAAAAAGATAGGGAATTTCTGTCTAAATAGTGTTTTATGTAGTGAAATGCCAGCTCACATAAGCAGTGGATACACATAAAAGAGAATTTAGCATATACAATGCATTCAGACTTGATATTAAAAAAAAAAAATCTTTAATCAACTAGACACTGGTCTGTTCTAGGGTATTATGATAATGCAAACTTTTTGCAGTTATTAGTAGCTCAGGAAGCCACTGAAGACCTGAATTCTTCAGATTTTTCTTTATTGGTGCCTTCATGTGATTGAATGGACAGTAATTTCTTAATGTGTTACCTTTATGTGTTTGGAAACTGATGCTGAAACAATCTGATTGAAGTTTTTTATTTTATGTTTCCGAAATAGTATTTTTATGATGTAACTAAGAGATCTGATCAGTGTAGGAACACTGAAAACAAGTATTCCCTGTCAAGGAATGCATGGGAAAGTCGGAGTAGAATCTCTGCAGTCCATATGGAGGATATTGTAGTCCTGATTCTGTTTCAGCCTCAAGCCTGAGAATCAGGCTATAGTTTGCCATACTACAAATTGTTAAGCCTTTTGTGATCAAGATTGGTGTAGAAAAATCTCTATAACATAGGAGTGAATGCAACATGTCTGTAAGAACTTCTTGGGTACAAATCTCCTGTAGGGGTACATTAGAGTTTCATGGAAGAGAAGACTCTGTATAGGATAACCTGAATCACAGTCTCTATCTATCCAGTTGAAATTTTAGTTTCATACTAACTTAAAATTCACTTAAAATTATAGAGACAGTTCTGAGATCCCAGGTCATGCGAAAAATGTGTATGTAGAACTAAAAATTTAATGCAGATATATTTTGCTTGATATTTATACCTTTGTAACCTCTGAAAATCTTACGTTAGGGCTTTTGTTTTCTCCTATAGCAAAGAAGTTAACTTTCCAAAGAAATCAATGACATTTGTACTGTTTTGTTGCATTGTGTTGAGCACCTAATAATGATGCAAATACAAAGATGCTGTTAGCATGTGACATGGCTTTCTTTTGATTAGAACCAAAATATGAAGTAGCAGAACGTATAGAAGTTTCTTTGGTCTGTATCCACCTTATAAATAAAAGTCAAATAAAATAGAAGTACATTTAAAGCCTACAGTGGTAACATTTGTTATTTTTTATGTTGTTAACAAAAATAAAATTGGAGAAGAGCCATAGATTTCAGCTGAAAAAAGTTTGCAGATTTTTGCCTGTGTAAAACTTGAGTGTTTGATAATTCTAATTGACTAAAATGTTGCTCAAATATTCAAATTCTACATTTGCATAAAGCCACGAAAGGAAGCATCTTTTCATTAGCTGCTTTAGGATAAGGAGTGAGTAAGCACTCGTCACTGTGTATCAGCAATTTTATCTCCTGTTTTTCAAATCTAGAAATTAGATGTATAGGAGGTAGTGTTTGTGCCTGTGTATATACTCTGCTGTGCCCACATGGACGTCCGTTACTATTAGGAAGACGTCAGACGGTACTATGGAGAAACTAAGAGTAGTTTTAGTATCTTGTATTTGCCGTTGAATTCAGAGATTGGTTCTCTCTTCCTTAGTATACTCTTTTCCTTGTTATACTCCAGAAAAATCTTGAAAATTTTGTATGTTAGCACTGATATGGTACTTATATGTGGAAATGCCAGTAATTTGTAGGTTTAATTTGCTTTCAGAAGTATAATATCATGTGAACTTGCTTATCAGTGTATTTTTCTATATGATACACGGGCTTTGAGCATCTGGTTTTAATGGAGAGAGGGCATTCAAGGCTAGCACATTCCTTAGTGCTGTGAGACCAAAAATACTGTCTTAAAGACAAAATTCAAATAGAGAAGTTCTTGTTTTTAGTCCTCGCCTTATGTTTCTGGAAGCTAATACACCTGTAGGTTTTATTGAAAAAAAAAATTACGTACTTTACATTTTGGAAGCTGTTTTCTTTCTGCTCATGATTTGTATATTTTTTTTTTGATGTCTGGATAGGAAGAAATGTGGAAAATGTTTAAAATCTGCCTTCTAAAATCTGCTGCTGTCTGTGGAGATCAAATGCCTCCGTTACTTTTTTCACCAAAATGGGAAAATTGGCTGTGGGCATAATCAGTGAATTGGACAACGGTAAAATTAAATTGATGTATGGCAAAATCTTTTTTACCTCATAAGATAGACTTTGTGCCATGGGGTCTAAGATATGTTCAAGCTGGTGGTCACCCATTCAAGCCTGGTTATACTTTTCCATAGTAAGTGGCATAGTGCAATGGCATAAGCTGATCCTAGTTTCTATTTCTGACAGTAAAAAATGTTTTTATGATTTTGCAAGTCTGTTAATTTCCTTAAAATTTCACTGTAATTCAATTAATATATAAGAATGATAATGGCTGTACTAATGGCCACAGAATTATTCACGTTTTTATAGATGGATTTATATTCATACTAAAGAATTCTCCATGAAAAGGGAAGAAATACGTACAAGTTCGTAATCTTCAGTAGGAAGGAAGGGTTAATATTAGCTGCAGTAGATCTGTGGGATTGTCCTCTTCCTTGCTACTGTACTGAATAAGCGTTCCTGAAAGCACCATATTTATTTGGCTATGCTATGTGATTTACTATTGGATTTGTAATAATAGAACAAAAAGTAAATTAATTTTGCTTAGTAGATATGATTTACTTATAGACATCTTTATATGAATCTATAGACTAAAGTGAATTCTGCTTAAGGTCATCTTTTTAAAATTTTATTTTAATTTTTCCCTGAAGGAAAAATGGTGGAGCCTCCCTTAGGAAAATTTTATTAGTGTATGGTAGAACTTGTCTGTCTTATTATAAAGAAACGAAGTTTGAATCTTATGTTAATTGTATTTTTTTGTAAGAAAGTTCCTCAAGGATATCTGGGACACATTCAGCAACTCGGGTACCATTTCTGTACAAGTTTTCTCTGTTACTTTGGACTGTTGGTGGTATGTAATTTGGGAACCTTCTGTTTCTGTCCTGCCCCCCCCCCCCCCCTTCCTCTATCTAAGTTTGAATGATTGGTCATGTTTTTTTTAATGGTTAAGTTTCCTTTATTGTCCAAGAATAGCTGTGGTTTAGTGACAGACACATTGGTCTTTTTTCAGTCTTTTTGTTTGTATGTTTTTTTTTTTCTTTTCAAGTGTAGAGAGTCTCAGTCTGTACAGAGTGAAAAAGGATCTTTCCCTCTAGGTCTGAGAAGGCCTCTCTGTGAACCTTTTGCGGACGTGTGTTCCTTTAATGTACAGTATTGTCGTCTTGTCTTCTTTTTATGGTAGATGTCAGAACAAAAGTAATGCCTAGATGTCTTGCCAAAGGATTATGCAGGGTGTTTCTAGAGAAAGCAACCTGACATTTTTAAGTTAAAGCATGTGAAAAAGGATTGTTCTAGTTACAAAGTTCATCTTCTGCTCCCCCCTGTCTGCACTTTCAGTACACTGCACTGGATGTGCTCTCTTGAATATCACATTGAAAAAAGAAAAAAAAAGAAATACTGGAATGGGAATGTCCAAAGGGCGTATTAGGTTAAGGTGGTGATCTTAGGCAATTTTTAGGAGAGTAATAATCTGAGGTGGCTTCTAGGCTCAGCTTTAGTACTCCATTCTGCATATCTTCTAGTGGATACTGTAACCTACAGAAAAGTGTATTGCCACAGACCATAGAGAATGATGATGAGATTGAGAAATGCCCTGATAGCACATACTGTTATTTTGAGATATCAAAGGCAGTGAGGAGCCTAAGCAGATTCACTAGGAGAAAAATTATTCTAATTTTCACTAATGTTACATTAATGTTACACTAATTTTCAATTAGTGTATTTTTTGTTGTTTTTGATTTCTAGTGTTCTGTAGAGACCATTATAGCAAAGTAGGCTAGCCGTGGTTCTTGTATTTTAGAATTTAAAATTTAACCTAAAGGAATAGGTAATTGTCAGTGGTTCCTCATCTTTTTGTGCCAGGAGACTACTGCAGTGCTTACAACGCATGATGGTTGTGAGGACATTTTCTTCATTCTTTTGGTTGATGCTAGCTGCTGGTCATGTAGTATGTTCTTCTAGGACAGTCCACAGATGAGATTGAAAACCACTGCTTTTAAGAATAAACTGGATGTTATTTATGTCTTTGGGAGTTAAGTGTCTTTCAGGATATACTAATCTTTCCAATTTTACTTCCACAATCTCATTGCCTTTAGGATGTTAATGCAATGATTTTCTTTCCCATGTACTTCCTACTTACAGTAGAAATAACAGCAGTAAATCTGGGGATGGAAACAAAGTGATAATAAAAATTAGCCCATGTTTTATTTTATATTTTTTTATTTTTTTTAAGATGTTCAGATACATAATGAGCATGGTAGGAAATCAAAGCTACTAAGTTAAAATAGAATTAGGAAAAAATGTAAAAACAATAGAATTATTAAAATTGAATTTTTAAATTTTTTTATTCTTTAATATTTACAACTTTAGTAAAGTAAAAGAAGTAGGTGGTTTTTTCAATCCTTCAAATTTCAATGAAATTATATATTTATAAATAGCATTCTAGTGTGGCAAATATTGATCCTTTAAAGCATACACGTAAATCTTCATTTGGCTAAGAGCCACAAGGCATGTATCATACAACCTGGAGATAAAAGAGGAGGGGAAATATTGTGAGTGGCTCACAAGCAGGAGATGACAACAGATCCCCAGTGGTACCACCATTTCATTACAAAATGGGTAGGCTGCCTGTGCAGCTGGTTCTGAGGAAAAACTTAATGATTTCCTGAGCAGTCCCTTCTGTCTCACCCTCTCCCACATCTGGGGTTTCAAGCTGTCCATCAGCCTTCTGCTGGCAAACTGTAGTGTTGATCATGTCACTGCTCTAGTATGTGAGTAGTATTTGTTACCATCTTAAAACAAATGTGTCCAACTTCTGTTATTTTGAAATGCAGACATGCATTTTAGCCTAATGCTGTAAAAGCATTCTAACTTTTCATATCAAAGTTACAAGAACCTGTGTTCATTTTCACAGTGAAGTGTGTAAAGGTAGGAGGATGGCAGTAGAAATGCCAAGTGTTACGTTAATTTTTATACAAGTGTGAAATTCACCTCTGTTTATTTTTGTCTTTGTTTATAGTTATAGGATAAAATGACTTCTCCCTGGAGTAGATAAGCACATGTGCAAGGAGAGGGCTGAAATCTAATCCATCCAAATGAAATCTTGCAGTCTCAAGGAAGATTTAATAAAAGACAGTAACAGGTTTTTGGTTGCTGTTCCAACTGGGATGATAATACACTTTTAAGTGGTTTATCAAACTGATCAAATATATTTGATAAACTTATATTAATGTTCCATAGTTTTATCTTGCTCTTTGAACATTAATGAACTACTATGAAAGTATATAAAATATTGTCACGGGCATTTATAAATAATTAAAAGAAACAGAATGTAAACTGTCAGACATGGAGCAAACTTTCAGTTTGAAGTTGATACCATAAAACTATTTGAACTTGTTTCAAATATTTGCAATGCTTTTGCTAGTAAGCCGGGTCCTGGCAGTAAGAATGACCTAGCTAGCAGGCTAGGTAGCAGGCTACTTGTGGTCGGTTACCCATCCAGTGTACTAATTAGTGATTAACTAACAAGCCTCAAAATGTAAGCCTAAAAGGAATACTTTAGGATATTTGATACAATGTGGTAGCTAATATTTCTTCGTATTTTTTTGGAAGAGGCAATGTGATTAAGATATACTAAATGGGAATCCATACAAAACCAGTCAAATTGTTAAAATATTCAGATATGCCTTACTGTAACAAGAAAGCGCTGTAATGTACTGAAATCAGCAATAGAACAGCTGTGTTTTAAAGGACAGTACTTTGAATGTCACTTGACAATTTGCTTTCAATTAGAAGTAATTTACAGGAAGATGCCCACAAGCTAATCTTTACAGGATAATTAAGTTCCATTTTCTTTACTTTTAATTAAAAAGCAGAAAAGATTTAGCTGATCCATAAAAAATGTTCTGTTTAAACATTCATCAGACTTCACACTCTTTTTTTTTTTTTTTTTTTTTTTGTTATTTGTTGTAGCAGATGTTATCAAAACTGCAGTCTGCTCTGTTTTAAACCCAGTATATTTGGTAAGTGAAACACGAGTTGCAACAGGCATGTACAGCTGAGGTATGATCATTTAGCTTCTCTATATTTGAATAGCTCTAAAATGATATCCACACTCTGGGCTTTAATCTTGCGCCTTCCATTGCTTACAGTTGTGGTGAAAGAAAGTGAAGCAGATGAACAGCTCTGTGGATGCTAATACTACTCTCCTCTTGTTTCTGTTGTTATTTTCATAATGCCATTAAAACTCCGAAGATGAATATAAAGATGAAACCAAGCATCTTTGCCATGAAATTTGCATGTTAGTAAAGCTGTCTGCATGCCTTTAGAAGGGATGAAGAGAAGAGCAGAAAATTTAAAATTCTGTTGCTGATTTCAGATTGAATAAAGTGCAGTGTATGTGTGAATGTCTAAACACTGAAATGTATGTACTGTAATGAGATATTTTATATACATTTTGTTTCCAGAAGTGCATACTAGAATTACAATATTCAAATATGCTGAATTGATCTGAGTAGCAATTGTTGAATTAAAACTTTCTAGACATCTCAAGTTCTAGATTTGCTCTTATGTTAGTAAACAGATCCACAAGGGCTTTCTAAATGCTTATGGATTTGATCACAATACCTTTCTAAATAGACGATGAAATGTTAAAAATATGATAGAGCAATTTTTATTTAGGTCAAGAGCAGATAGCCTTGCCTCTAAAGAACATAGAGCCAACTTTCTGGAAATCATCGTCAAATTGAGTTTTTTGCATTTCCCAAGGTTCACAGTTGTCCTGCTTGGAGCAGTTCTCTTGGTTACCTTTTTAAGTTGTGCTAATGTTAGCCAAACTCCCTGTTTGTACAGTTTTGGCCACAGATACATCTTTAGAAAACATATAATCTAAGCTATCCAAATGACTGCAGCTACCTTTTCCTTCAGTTTTAAGTTTTTTACCATTACAACATATGATTCCCCTCTATGACATTCTTTGTAACATCATTAAGAGGCAGACAAAGATGAGAAAATAATTTATTTTTGAAATTTGAATCTGTTTCTGTGAATTTGATAAGAAATAGCTAAGCATTTTGGGCTTTACTTTCATTAAAATACACATGGGAAAATGAGGGTACTCTCATGGGTCATGGCTTAAAAACAAAAGAAGAAGGTTAGAGGACTGCATGTGGAAATATTTTTGAACATGTGCTTGTTCACAAAAGAGTTTTTTCATACAGAGTTAAATAAACAGATCATTTATGGTCACTCTTAGTGTAAGCTAAGCTATCTAACTGTTTGGTGTCGAAGATAAGTAATTATTTAGGCTCCTCTATAGGAGGGGAAATAAATAATTTTAGAGAGTTATCCATTCTGTCAGTTTTGCACCCCACTTTAAGGGTTACTTTAAACTGGCAAGCTACCGAAAAAGACAGTAATGACCTCTTTCTTTTGGCTGTCAATTTACATGGCTGTTCACATACAGCACAAACGTTTCTATGTCCCTAGAGTGAACTAGGTGACGGAACTGATCCAAGTGAAAACCATCTTTTTTTTTTTTTTTTTTTTTTTTGGTTCAACTTTATTCAAATCTAATGTTTTTATCTAGTTCACCTGATAGCAACACAAATACTTGTGCTAATCCAGCAAGGAAGGCAGCATGACTGTAAGAGCAAGCAGGAGAGTATAGCAGCCTCTTTCGGGAATACTGTCTGCTGATGGTGGCATAAAGTGATGATAACAGTACACTGCTAGACAGTTGTTTTAGAAGGTAATCACTTTGTGATACTCAAAAAATATGCTCTGCTTTCTTTAAAGTAGTTGGTTGTGATATGTAATTAGTGTAGCAGAAGTATTGGTGACTGACTGTTTATATTAAAACCGCAAAATGCTGAATAGTATTCTTCTTAAACAGGAGTTTTTTAAGAGATACAGTTGCAAAATTTTGTCCAGATAGTGCCTTAGAGCCTCCTTACTTATGTAAGTAAACTTATATAAGTAAACATTCTCTAGATATTTTCTTAAAGATATTCAGAATTTTTCCTGAGTAAATAATACAGACTTGGGCTCAGATTAGTACAAGAAATTATGCTCTTTGTGTGCTTTAGAAAGATAAAACTAGATGAAAAAACTGTTAAGCCTTGGTCCGTGTTACTAGTTGCCTTTGATTGTAAAAACTTTTAAATACAATACCATTGCCTGACTGTGTTTGACTGTATAGAAGATTGATTATATCAGTGTAGCAGTAATAATGTACTCATGCTACATTTGATTACTTTTTGATAACTGGATAATATCAGCGAAGCTTAACACTATAGATAATTCAGTCATACTCACAAGATAGGGGTCTTAATCATGTGAAATATATTCTGGTCTTGTAATACTGAGGACAGAATTTGGGTTGAAGTGTTCATCTGCATTAGTGAAGTTCACATGATTGCCTTTGATAGAAAGGGAAAACATGATAATTTACAAAAATATCTACAAAATATTTTACTGCTTTGAATCCAGAAACTTCGAGGTAGTCTATTTTATATACTTAATTTTTACTAAAAAAAAGTAAAACATTAATTGAGATGTCATTGAAATGTCATTTCAAGGTGATGTTTTAGCATTACAATCATAGCGTGATTGCCTGAATTTCTGTGCAAAGCAACTTTCCTATTTTAAAAATGTTATAATTCATAATTATGTTCTCAAATCAAGAAACAAAGTGTTATTTTGATTCTTCTTTCACATAAATGTGAACTCCTGTTGAATATAAATTTTTTATTTTTAGTGCTTTTCTTCCCATTATCAATTTTATATCAGAAGTTTTACTCGTTTTTAGGGCTGTGATGATATATCTGTCTGTCCTGTGTTTCGTTAAGAGGGCCACATGTGTTCTTATGCAGTTAAAGTAACTCCTTCAGAAAAATATCAATGAGTAAAATGTTTTGCTGGAAAGAACTATGTATAAAATAACTTTTTATCCTTTTATTAAATGTACTTCATATAGTATTTTAGAATTATGGCACAAATTGTCTGGAAGCATGACTTGTCTACCTAGGGCGGGGAGTGGAGGAAAGGGTGCTAATGGAGTTCAGACAAGCAATAATTAACTAGGCCAATAAATAGGACAATTTATTAAATGATTTATAGGAAGAAGGAGCAAGACACATAAAAAATATTTATGGGAATTTTGTGTTTAAATTATGAGCATAAAGCCAAGGAGGCAGTGGGAGGTGTCTCAGAAGAAATGTGGTATTATTTGGTACAAGTTGGTTAAAAATCTCAAATCTGGGTGCCTGTGCACATTACAGTATCTTAAAGATCATTATTTTATTAGAACAAATACAGTTAATCTAGATTTGACGTGGAGTAGGCATTTAGTGAATCTGTGAGAATCCAGGACGCTGATGGGTGACGGAAAAGATTTTACAATAATAGTTCTCTCTTTTGTGGTCCAATTCAGCCATTTCACCTTAGACTTGCTTTGCTTTAGAAATTTTTATGAATGCATGCAAGCAGTCAGAAAAATTGTGTGTATGTATGAAGAATGAGGGAATGACACAAGAAAAGGGGAGAAAAGCACCATCTAGAGAAGCAGAGCAGGTCTGTATGTAGTTTAAGGAGGTGTTACATAGCGTAACAATTGTGTGGGGAAATTGCAGTTCATTTTCACCTGGTCCAGATACTCTCACTATTATTTCTCAAACACTGTTGTTCAGTTGCCCTTAAGAATGTAACTCTAAATAACTTTTTACTTATTTTAGTTATTGTGATATTTTTACCCAAGGGAAGGAAGGGATGCTCCCACAGAGTGGGATGTATATCTAGATGTGCTGTGGTCATCATCTTCAATTCTCTTGTTACAGATTAGGCATGTCTAATCTCTCCCGCTAAATAAGCGTTCATTAGATACCCACTATTGAAGAGTTGTTTTGTTTGACCGAGTACTTGGCGCACATTTTTGGGTAGTGAGTCATCCATCAGGTGCTAACCTTCTAAAAGGTAAGCTTCTGTACTTAACTAGCTGTCTAGGCTTTCCTTAGCAATAGCCATGGTGGGCACTTCCTGAGGCCATCACAATGTAGTTGTACAAAAAAGGTGGGATGATAGCTTTGATGAGACATTTAACTTTTACATGCTTTTTTTTAAGGCAATATGAATCCTTTCTTTAGATTACACTTGGGCGTATATTTTAGATTCTAGTAGAAAGAAGGCTCACTGCTGGTTTTAACTACATGTGATTTCTATAAAGCATAGTCTGCTAACCTTCCCTTTCAGTAATTAAAAGAAGTGACAAATTGTATCAGAACACAGAGCAAATTCTTACAATAATAAAAATTAGTTTTCTTCAACCAGTATAACTGTATGATAGATTGTGTCCACTGCAGCTTTGTAAAAATTGTTAGCTGCAGCTAACTTTATTTAACCACCGATACTATATGGTAAAGACTTTCTTTCATAAGAAAAGATTTATGTTTGATAGAGTGGCTTAGGTTATAGGTTTACGTGAAAAATAATAATAAAAAAAGAAATATCTTCCTTCTGAAATCCTCTTTTTTCCCTCATATTACTTGGTTATACTTAGATTTTCCTAAGTACTTCATTTCAGATTTCATCAGAATGAAACAAGCAGTTTTAAAAACTCCTATTTATGATAAAACTGTCTTTTAAAAGAAGCATTAATAAACATTTTTATATAATATAATATAGTATAATGTAGTATAAAAATATATATAAAAATTCAATCAAATAATTATCTGAAAATTAACAAATACAGAAGCTAAAATTTTAATTCTTAAAATACAGTTTTACTTTGTGATATATACCTTTTGATTTTATATCTATAATGCTTGAACATAAATGAGAGAATGTGCTACTACGCAAAACTGATACAAACTGTTAAATGAGTACTTAAGAATATTTGATAAAATGGGAATGTTTTTATGTTCTAAAACATTTTTGATTTATTGGTATTTGTAGTGCAATGTTCATATATTTATTTTAGTAGGATAAGGAATATTGCTTATCCATAGATGCCAAAAGGATTATAGAAACTCTTTAAGGTCTCTGGGAGGAGTACATGTTTAAACCACATTGCATGACATACATAAAAGTAATGCATATATGTATATATACACACATATACATTTTAAAGGAAAAGTTATACCGAGTGCAGAATATCTGATTTCAAGGCAGTAGTATTCTTGATCTTCTCCTTTTGAATATGAGTGCAAAAATGAATTTGTTTTATTTATGTATTACCTTTCATTACTGTCAAAAACCTTAAGGCACCATATAAGAAAATAAAATCAAATATGATAAAATAAATACATAATATGAAACAAAGTCCTCAGGATTTTACGATGGGAATGAAGTTCAAAGGAAAGAAAAGATCTGTATATCTTATAAATTCTAGAAAGAAGTTAGTATGTTTTTAAAAAGAAGTGCACTGAAATAGATTGCAGGAAAGAAATGCCTCAATACTGTAGTGCATTTCTTTTAGCAGCCACCCTATGCAGTGACAAAATTCTGGTACTGACTGGTACCTAAACTATAATATCCATCAGAACTCGGCTGAAAAGCAGCTCCCATTTGTACTTAAGGCCAGGCACTTGAAGGCTTTAAAATACATCAGAAAGGGATATATAAAGTCACTGAGCTACTTTGAGGCTCACCTTTTAAAGCACAAAAGATGAATGTGTGTGTGTGTGTGTGTGTGTGTGTGTGTGTGTGTGTGTGTGTGTGAGGGGCATGGATTCAATCCTCAAACCTCCCAAGATGCATAGCTTTTTTGGAGAACAGGTATTTGAAAGTGAAACTAAGAGAGTTTGTTTCCAGTTCCAAATCAAAACTTTCTACTTGATAGGCCCTAAAGGGAAACACACCTTTTCAGGGTGACCACTATCTAATAAGACCTTTAGAAGCCTTGGCCAGTGGCCAAAAAGAGATCTGTTTTGATCCGCATAGCTTATCATGTCCTTAAAGATGTGGGAAAATAGGAAAAATGACAAGCGATCAGGATTTAGAACATTTCTAGTGCTATAATTTAGATGTAGCAAGAATTCTTATGTTACCAGTGTTATAAGATGCCTTCTTGTTCCAATAAATATGTTAGATTTAGAAAGAAATTGTCAAATGCAACGAAAACGGGCCTCTTTTTTGTCAGCAGAGAAGTTTGAATCCCACATCTTCAGGCTTATGAGAGAAGAATACATTTTTTTCATAAAGATAGGCTAGTCAGAGGATCTGTAAGGTGCTGTGGTCTAACTTAAAGGTAAATATACAGTATTCAGTATTAATAGCTATTGTTGTGTTATAGCAGTAGGCTGTCAGGAAGCTCTGCACACCTGATTTTAAAACTAACTAGAAGGAAAATACGTGGAATTTTTTCAGAGGCATTTATGTGACTTATACCTGAATGACTGACTGATTTTTAAAAAATGGTTGAGAGAGATCTAAAAAGGAACTTTGGTGCTGAGACATGCAGCATATCACTTTGCTTTTATATACCTAAATGTGGGAAGCCCTGAGGTAGAGCTCTCTCTACAGCGATTGGGGAGAATTACGCTAATCAGAATGGGATTCACGACAACCAGTACAATGAGATAGAGTTTCCTAGGATGCAGTACAGAATGTGTTGATCACACCAGAATTTACAGACTGCATTTGCTTAAATATGCACCCAAAAGGCAATTAATTAATAGACACTCTATTTTATGAGGTGTCTACTTATTGTACAGCAGCTAGTGACTGGTGTACTTGCTCAAAACATGGAAAATACGAATGTTGAATGCATTCTTCATCCTGAAAGGTTCAAACGCACAAGTCTTTCTTCCCAGGAAAGTGTTACTACTAGATGATAGAGATGCCTCTATATTACATCCTGTGTCCTACTTTATAGGACAGCCTTGGAGATGAGGGATGTTGGTTATAACCCTTTTATGCTTAGGAGATTGCACATCCCTTTTCTCTCTTGCTCTGGGTTTAGTGCTCATCCTGCTGTACCCTTTCATAATTGGGGACAGTGGTAATGGTCTTTGTGTGTTTGGCTATATACACTGTAGTTATGATGTGCTATCATTTGATTCACACTACATGTACTCAGATCCAGCTCCTTAGCTGGAGGAATGTTTGCTGGAGAATCATAACTCTTCTTAACAGCTCAATGTCTATTTTATGTCTAAGCCACACCAAGATGGAGGTAGTCCTCAGAATGTGCAAAAGGAGAATTTTAGGCGATAGACTTATGTATTGTTACAGCTTTTCAAGAGAAAGAAAGGTTAAGCAGTTTTGAGGGTCATAATTCTCAATGTAGGAGCCTCCATGCCGTGTAGGTTCCATGTTTTGGCCCTAATTGGGCCTTCTGTGTGTGAAATAGACTTTCTGCCTAGACACATTGAAAGATGCCTTTAAAAACCACTTCTCAGGATTCTTCAGTCTCATCAGTTGTGTGTAAATGATATAAAGGCCAGAGACTTCACTTTGGCCCTGAAAACGAAGCACTGACTTGACTTCCGCCATACTGCTTAGGGCTAACCCTCTCTATACCTCCTTTATAGCAGGTTTGTCTTTAGCAGAGCTAGCTGGAGTGATTGGAAATGGAGCCAGGAAGTAAGATTTCAGTTAAACAATGTTAATGACCATAGATCCCGTCCTCTTAGATTCCTTCCTGCCCATCTTTTATTTACTATAATAGTTGGAATGGATTGGTTGGATTTAGGTTCCATCTTCATTGATAGCTGAAGATACATATCAGTTCTCAACTGTAAACCCATCCCTGCTAACCAGGTTATGAACATACATACTTTTCTTTTGGTAACAGTCAAGCCCAACTGTAGAAGCTTTTACCTGAGATCAGCTCTGCTGCTTCTTGCTTCTAGCTTGCTTTCCTCTTTAGAATATTTGGAACTTAACCATGCATAGCAGATGTGAATTTAAGTATGGGAAGCTTCTCAGTGTGCAGATTACTGCATTTTCTGTGCTAGTGGAAATGGCATGGCTTTTATAAAAGGATCACTGGGATCATCATCAAATACAGCTGTTAGCTGAGCCAAGATGCCTTTCATTAGGCTGGGCAAGGAATAACTCCAGTGATCTGGTCAGTCCTCAATAAATAGTTTCTGTATGCTCTTTTAGGCATCCCTTTGATACAGAATTTTTCATTCTCTGTGGTATACAGTTAGGAAGATTTGTTGTGTAGAAACCATGTTTAATTCTCTTTAACATGCTCTAGTGTGCTTGTTTTGTATCAGTTTCATTTAGGCAGTTCCATTGTGATGAAAGGTGTTATGCATATAGACTACCTGTGGAAGACAGAGTTAAATTTATCTTTTAAATGGAGTATCAGAAACAAAGATTGGACTTGAAGTTGTATATAGATTACTTACTACATGAAAAATAATATTGCTGACAGCTTTTTGTGGAAGAATACTTCTGGTGACTAGAATCTTGTGAGTGTTTGGGATTCTCACCAACCATCATCATTACTGCATTCTCCTTTAAAGCCAGATTAAACCAGATGAGCCAAAGGAAATAGACTAATTTATTTTTTAATATTAAAAGCATATATATTTTGTAGTGTTTTCAGTTGAAAATACAACATATATTACAGAAATCTAGATTTTTATCTTACTAGCTAAACAAGATGTAGAGAAAATATTGCTTTACAGTCTCCTCATATTTTTAAATTGAAAATTCAAACATTTTTTCCAGTTTTAGTTTCAATACGTCTTCTAAATTATGAGCTGTGTATAGTGCATACTTATCTATAATCTGTAAGTTTTCAGACAAAATGGAAATACTGTCTAGAAAATGGAAATCAAAGTCAAGTACATTTGCATGCACAGTCTTTTTGTTAGGAGGAGAACTAGCTCTACTAACTGGTATTTTTATTGATCAAAAACTAGAAAATATAAGTTTTTGGCATAGTTTGTGTGTCACGTTTTAGTAATTTGAAATGCTTTTTCTCTTCTGCCACCTTCTTATCTGTGATGAGTCTTGCAATGTATGACAATTCTATCTTGTGCTCCACCCTAAAATTTGCAGAGAAGTAGTCAAGTCTTTTATCCACTGTTTATGCATCTGTGCTTAGTCCAATACTGAGGTGTCTAGATTAATTAGTTACATTAAAAAAAAAGTAAAAATGGTATTTTTGTTAAAGCATGTGATATATTTTGGTACCTGGTGATGTAACTTGCAATCCAAAGAGAACAGACTAATAGTTAAATATCAGATTATCTGAATGTGAATTACTAGATTTACTCATATTTAATGAAAATTAGTAATATGAACAACAATATGTACTACACAGATTTTTCTTTTTTTTGTCTCAGTTTGTATCTAGTGAAACTATTAAAGTCAGTTACTGTGGGCTTGCATGGGTATAACTGATGGCAGAATCTGGTCTAAATGCCATTAGTTGTACTCTCAATTAATTGCACTCATGATTAACTGCATCTGAAGAAATAAAGGCTTGTTTCAAAAGAACTCCTGAAACAGCTGTGGTTTGCTTCTAGTCTTACATGACTTTGTATCTAGAATTAGCATCTGCTTTGAATTTATCATACGTTATATTGAGATTTTATTATACTTGCCTTTCTGGATTTGAAATTGAAACTTTGATCTCTCTTTTTCTTAAAGTAAAGCTTCATGAAAAGGCCCAAAGGCTTGAAAGAGGAGCACTTACAGCTTCTGTTCCTGGCTGAATTGTAACTTAGTTGATTAGCTAGTACTTTATGACAGGCAGTAAATTTCCATAGGTTGATGTTGCAGGGCTTACCTATCAAACAGAAATGACCTGCAGGGCTAGTACCTGACTGCTTTCTCTGACAGCATTTGTAGTCAGGCTTTATTGTAGATTAAGACTCTTCACTTTCAGAGCTTAACAAACAGCTGTGGGCCTAATCATGAAGCTGAGTTGAGACAAGGGACAAATGTTTGCAGTCTGAAGCAGTGACTCCTGCCCTTCTCATGAACAGAGGCCAAGATGCCATTTATAAACTGGTCTTGAAAGCCTATGTCCAGTTCTCATGGTGTTTGCTCAGTTTCTTATTTTAATGAATGAACTGGAATTTTCTCTAAGATGCTCTAAGGCTGCTCTGTCATGTCAGAAGAGATAATGAAGACTTTTAATATTAATGGTCAGACAATGATTTTGACAAACTTGCATTTGTATTTTGCTAAAGAGATAATGATAAAATGATTGTATCTGCTATTTGAGTGGACCCCAATGAACAAAATTTAGAACAGGTGAAATTGCTGATCCCTGCATTGCTGAACAATAAGCCAGAAATGTGAGATTGATATCTTTCCTGATGGTCAACTTGGTTTACTGGAAATCTCTCCTTAAAATAGATTGTCTTCTCCAGTTTCTGATATGTCTGATACTTCTTTCATTGTGTAACATCCTGTAATCAATTATTCTGTATTTGTTACCTCCTGTAAGACTTCTTATTTTTGCTCTGATATAAACACAAGACCTGCCAAGAGCATCTGGTCCAATTTAGTGCTTAGTAAAGTCAGTGAAAGTACTTGTATCTACTTCAGTCAGCATTAGATCTGATTGTAATAAATATTAGTATTTACAGGATAAGTCAGTTGTGTGATTCAGTAGGTATTTTAAAACCTTAGGAAATACCATTCAGCTCTAAATAAACTCTATGTACTGTTGATCAGGTTAGTGAATGAGCATACAGTTGGACAATGTCCATTGTCTTTACTGCATTGCAATTTTTAACTTTTTGTGTACCCTGTTCCTATTATGTAATATTTTATAGCCCAGAGTGAAAAGTAATAATAGTTCTTTGCATTTCTATAGCATTTATCATCCAATCTCAAAGTATTTAAAAGCATTAACTGATCATAATTTGCTCTATAGCTGTGTGATTGGTAAGGATGCAATTTCTGAAGTGAAACCATCTCTTAGTAAAAGAGCTGTTTATAGAGAGATTACAAGCAGATACCACTCCAGATGTGTTCCTTCTCTGAAGCCTTCTCCTTTTCAATGTGTTCTGTGCCTGCCAAGTTTCCTACAGATTTGCACCTCATTCTTTTTCTTCCTCCTTTTTTTTTCTTTTTTTAAAAATCATTTTCAACATTTATAGTGTGGGACAAGTATTTTTGGTACGTAGCTCACTTTAAGGACTGGAGATAAAGTTTAGACTGTTCAGTGTAGATGGACAATGCAGGTGTCATAGAATTTTAAAAATTTGGGTATCTGCCCAAGCAGGTTACTCTCAGTACCTGAGTTACATATTTTAGCTTGCCCCCACCTTTAGAGAGACTTGGGTTCCTCTGGAGGGTGATTCATTTTTCTTACACTGAGCTTTTTTGGAGAAGGGCAGGATTACCTGGTAACGAATACAAGAACACATCTGAACTCCATGGAGGTGGTGTTAGGATTGAGTCAGGTGCCAAACTGTGTCCTTCACTCTTCTGGGGACCAGCATGCTGAATTTTGAGTGTAGAGACTTAACTGAATATATCTGACCTCTGTCAACTGCATGCTCTAATCCGGAGGCTATATCAGTTTTTGCTAGCTGCCCTCTGGGTCCATGACATTTCCAATCTTGGCTAAAATTTGGCCAGCCTAGAAGCCTGAACCATTTTATTTTTGGTAACATCATAGGCAATTTGGTACTTTCTGAAATGCAGATCAGTGAGGCATTGTTCTATATGGATAGACTTTCTGCTGTTCTGCAGAGGCAACTGTGCTGTTTGGCTTTATACTTCTTGCTTTGTTTATCTTCAGCAAATGATTTCCCTGGGCAATATCTTATCCTTACATCCTATTTCTAGTGTGTTAGTAGCATATGTTGTACTCACTGCAGCACATTCAGGAATAACATCTTCATGATGCTTTCTAATGTCTAGTCATCAAATTGTACATCCATCTTGTGCTTAAAGCTAAACAGATAGAATTGCTGTGATCCAAAGAGAACAGCCAAAGCTCTTCTTCTGTATGAGTAGCTCACAAGAACATTGCCTGTGTATGTTTCTCAAGACCTTATTATTAAAGCCTATGGAGTTTGGATCAATCATGCTAATAAACTACACATAGAATTTTGCTTCAGGTGTGTAAGATCATACAGGATTGATCAATGAGTTAAGATAATAGCTGATTTTTCAAAACTACAGCAAGCTTCTACTTCTCCTTCCAGGTTTGATGCAGCTTATTGTCAGGGACATTGATTATTTGTATAAAGGTAAATCATGGTCAAATATTTCATCCAACAAATCATTTCATGATCTGGAAATTCAGTTTAGGTGTTCTGGCTCCTGAATTACTGCCCTAAAACACACTGCAACAAACAGTAAATAAAAGATATTGCAAGATTTGCTGGTGAAGTAAGTGAACACTTGTTTCTTGCCTTGTGATTTGCTTTAAACTTCTGTAGTCCTGGAAAAAAAGGTTATGTGACTGAAAGTAGAAAATAGACACCACCACTGTTCTTAGAGATTAATAACTTCTAGAGCATACATTTAACATCCAGGATTACATACATTTGCCATAAATATTCTATTTAATGTTTCCATGTGATGAAACAGGTATAAATGTCTGAATTACTACAGCTGCAATTGTGTGTATTAGCACAACTAAGAAAAGTGTTATTTAAAAGTGAAATCCTAGTGTAACTGGTTACCAATGCCATAAGGTAAATTACCCAAAATGAGACCTATACTTTGAAACAGAGCCCTGCAGGGCAGAAGCTTGGCTCAAAGCATAGATTCAAATTTAGATGAATGTGTGTACTGTGTGTCCAAGCTTTAGTCTTGAATTACAAGCTGCAAAGTTTGGATGAAGACGTAACAGAATGTGTCTTAGATATTCATATACTGACCAATGCAAGTTCATAAGTAGAATTTTATATGCATTTTTCCCGTATTTATTTCTGTCCATAATTTTTTCTAAAAAGTGAAAGGCCTTCCTTGCTTTAAATTGTCATATCTAATTAAGGATTTATGTTGTAGCAAATCAAATTAGGCAAAGCCAGTTCAAAATAAAGTGAAAGCAAAAAAAAGATTTTTTTGATTATATGAATATTATATGTAAGAGAATAATGGTGGACAATGAACATTTGCATAGGTAGGGTGTATGTAAAAATATACATATGGGATGATAAATTAAAAAAAATCAGTTTAGCTTTGTATTGTTACATGGTAGTTACAAATCAATGTATGTAGGGAGTGAATTATAACATTTAATATCAGGTCATGAGGTCGTAACTTCCATGCTTATGAATCTTTTGTTTTTTGATAATTATTTCATTGTTCCTGTAGATGACACAAGTTATGCAAGATTAGAGTTTCCTGCATGAGGTCCAGTCCCAGGGAAGTCTGATTATAAGAGGAGAATATTATAATCATGTTTGATATTATTCAGAAGCCAGGACAGAGAGATGTGTTCAGAATGACTAGAGCTGAACAGTATCCTAAATTTGATACTGGTTGGATCTTTTAAGTTAATTTGAAAAATCTCACTTAATGTGATTAATTACAGTAAGAAGACCAATGGAACGAAATGCATAGTTCTTTGTGATCAAGTTTACATTCATGGAGTAAGTCTCTGCTCAATTCTACTCAATTGTGAATCGCTAGTAGAGAATTCAGTAGGACAGAAGGATCTAAAAAAAAATTATCCCAAGACTACAAACAATATGCACTGAAAGTCTTCCTTAGAAACAGGAAGCGCCATAAAGGCAAGTTCTGTAATTTACTCTTGTTCTTTCCTGCCTGAATTCGACTTACTCCACGGTCTGGATTGCCATTCCCTAGCATCTTCATTGTGTAATAGAAATATTTGAGGGTATCAAGATGAATATACTTCAACAGGAGAAATACCTGTGTGTTGCATTTGTTCATAGGAGATGATCCTCTATTCAGTCATACCACACCACAGGCTGCAGTTTCTATGGTGTGGTATGACTGAATGAAACTGAGTCTACTAGAAGCTACTAACTGATCTTAGAGACTTTTCCCCATGTAGATTCTTAAATAGATGTTTGAGAAAACAGGAATATGTTTGATAGGATGATTATCAGGCTGTCAATTTCAAGCAATGGTTTCTTCAGCAAAAGGTGAGTTACTGGATATTTCAGGAATAGTACAACACTTATCCAAAATTGTGTGATGCCCTCCCCAGAAGTTCCTGACATCTCCTCATGACCCAGATAAGCTAAGTGGCAGAGTCACAGATTGTTCTTAGCTACTATAAATTCATTTTCTTGGCTTCTTGTTCTTGATGACCAAAGAAATCACGCTGGATACAGGGATCATTTCTATAAAATTCTAAGGCATTTATTTGCAATAGGAGGTGGTATGTTTCAGAAGTCAGAAGAAGGCAGCCTAACAAAGCAAATCATAGCTTGCGTTGATAGACTTTACTATCTTGGACAGAGAAGAAGTAAGCTTTTGTTGTTTTCGTATAGGGAGCCAGTGTTTCTGGAATTAAATTTTACAAAAGTTTAATTTTCAAATAAAATTTTCAATGTACATTGGCCTGATTTTTATTGAAGAAGTTTCGTTATTTTGGAAAGTTGTGTCCTGTGAAATCTCAAATTAAGTTCACTTTTTACTGGATTGTATAGTGTTTCTGTACCACCAAAGATGAGCACTTTCAGTGGTGTAGATCAGAAGAGCCAGCAAAAGACAGGGCAACAAGTCTAGCTAAAGATATGGTGGCTCATTTCCATTAGGAAAAGTGCTAGGTAGCAAAGTGCCCAAATGCTGCTTATATGGTAAACCATGTAAAACTCAGTTTATGCATGTTTGTAGATTGAAAGACTCTATCTGTCCTGGAGGTGGAAGCGATGTGTGGTGGATTGTGTGTGTGCGTGTGTGTGTGTGTGTGTTTTGTTTTTTAACCCTGTAGTCCCAAAGAATCCATGTCTGACCCAGAACCTGGCTAAAACCCACAGCTCCATTGCTGACAGTGAATAGTGTGCCCATTTTCACATCTGAGATGGATTGGAGGTGTTCATACTGTGTTTGTACTTCATGGCTTATCTCTGTATTTCTAGAGCTATATATAATGATTCACAATTCATAATGCAGATTTATGAGTTTGAAAGTGTATAAACCTTCTATATGGTACTTAAGATCAGTTTAGCCCTTCTCCAGAGAAATTCTAATTATTACTATGAAATAATAAAATAACCCACAAAAGTCAGTGCAACATAAAGCAATATTGTTTTATGGCATAGTGAGTATTTTACATTTAATTCGGTTCTTTTTTTACAAGATACATTAGAGAATCAGTACAAAATGGAGAAATAAGCAAGAGAAATGAGGGAAGAAAACTTGGAAATTGTTTTTTGCCAAAGAAGAGCACCATACACATCCAGCAAGCTGTTATCACATACTTTTATTACTGCCATTAATAAGCATCACACACTTCTCATTTCACTAATTCATTTCTGCTACAAGAGCCTCAATTCTGAGAGTGTTCAACAACTGTTTATTTGCCTCAGAGGCCTGACATACTTCCTCTTTCTCTTTGCTGTGTCACAAGGATTGTCACACTTGCTGCATGTGCCTACGAGCTCATCATGGACAGACATATTTGTCACTGTTAAACTGAGGAGAAACACCAGTGTAGGTATGCACTGATTTGCTTTCTTTGCGCATATACATAGCTATGATTCTGGTGACTGTCACCTTTACTTGGACACAAGAGGTTCATACTGTTCATCTTCAAATGAAAGTCTTATCCCTCAAGAAGCTTACCTGCACTTAAATATTAAAAAAGTAACTATCTCAATGTAAATTATTGCTGAATTCTATCCAGTCTTTAAAAAGCAGTAGTATTTTTGCGTAGTACAGTGTTATGCAATACCATCAAATCTGTAGGTAGTCTTTTACTTATAAAACTTTTACTTATAAAAATAAATTTTAGTAAAACCAGTACTGGATTTAGAAAATCCAGTAAACTGGATTGCAGTCTTTTATTTCTGTCATGCTCAAAGTTCCTGCTTGATTTTTTGATTGCTTTGAGACTTGTAGGTTCTAAATTGGGCAGTTTATGGCTTTATATGGCTATATCATATGTTAATGAAGATTTTATCTTTTTTTCTGACCAGGAAACTGATTAACATGTTTCAGTGAATTCTGATAATTCCTTTAGCTTGGCTTTACAGCCAGGTTTTCCACTAAGGAATATGGTATTATCATTCCTCTTTTGCAAGAATTAGCTTGTCATAAAAGCTGTAAAAGTAATTTTCTAAAAATTCTGAAGAACTTTGCTAAGAAACTATGATAGAATGTGATTTAAAACTTAAGCAATCTTCCTATTATTATTTACAACATATGTATGTGCTATCGATAGCTTCAAGTGAGTCAGATATTTTTATTGTTCCAGCAATGATTTTCATATCTTAAAAAGAAGAAAAAGTGATGGAAAATATAATTTGAAGTAAGATAGGAATGGAACTATGCATCTGCTATGCTCACTAGTTTTTGTATTTCTTATTGCCCTATTTGGATTAGAAAAAAAAATAGATTTCTAGACTTGGTCTAGAAATTGTTTAGAATGCTGACATTAGCACTGTCAATTAGTAGATCTCTTACAAAGTTAATTTTTTATTAGATTGGGGTGAAAGCCATCAAACATTTGGGGGGAGTTGTGTTCCCCCTTACCCAACCCACTTTTTTTTTTCTTTAATATTTTTAAAGAAAACTCCTTTGAAGTAGATTTCTTCAGTGTTGACAAGGTAATGTTAGGATAAGTCTTAATGATAGCACTAAATAGGACCTAGCTACAAAAGTTTCTAAGATTTTTAAGAAACAATCTGTCTTTTCGCCCTTTAGTTGGAAAAAGATGTTTTTAAGGATTTCTCATGTTGCAATTCCCACTCTACATCTTTGTTTCAGTCGGCTAACAGGGTTTCATTTTAAAATGCTAGTATCTGATGCATTTTTCTCAAAATGGCTCCAGTTGTCCTTTTCAAAAAAAAAAAAAAAAAAAAGTGTTACTCATTTCCTTTTACATTATTATTTGTTGAAGACCGATCCAAATTTATATTCACAACCTTTACCCCTTGCTCCGGTGCTTTCTTTTCCAAGTTAAAAACCTAACATATTCCTTCATCTGGTATTACCTGTTTTCATGAAGACACAAATATTTTGGATTGTGTTGCATACTACTCCCTGCAATCTGATACTGCTTGCCAGAGAAAACTGGAAGGACATCTGAAGACATTAACTGGCAACAGAATAACCCTTTAAGGCTATTTCAAGTCTGGATATTGATGATGAGAAGAAGTCCTATTCTGAGTGTTTCTTTTGCTGGGACATCAAGCAAATTCTCAAAATGGTACCTAAAAAGAGAAAAAAAAATTCAACAGCCTTGTGCTAAACAACTAGCAATTAAATGCTGATAATGACATTATAACAATATTTTCACCAGTAATGTGAGGATAATCATCTGTTATTATTGATAGTCATGATATATGAATCCAGTGTTAAAATATAATGTACTGTTGTATGTGATGGCAGTTGAGTGGCAAAAAAAAAAACAGGAGAATGAGAGGAGGGAAGTAGAACGTAGGAGAAAATTATTAACCGGTAAGAATGACTTTCTACTTCTGACTACCATTCCATGTTACAGCTTTCTTAACTTTGTATGTTTTTTGGATGTTTGCCACACACTAGAAAGATAAACCACAGTGTCTGTCCCCCTTAATCTTCACCCATAGGAATAAAAAAATACTATAATGCATGGTGACACTTCATATCATTGCAGACTATAGGGCTTTACACTCATATTTTTAGTAGCAATGTCACTTCTATAAAAATATCCATCCTGGAAATCTAATTATTTCCATAAGAATTTCTATTACTGTATGGCATGACAATGTTTTATTGGCTGTGACAAGCAGTGCTGCAAGCCATTTTTAATGTTTCCTTCTGTATTATTAACAATGGCTGACCACTATTATTAATATAATAATAATAATAATTATAGTTTCATTTTAAAACTCCTACTCTCCTCTTAAAGTCAGTCTTTAAATTGACAGTGTTTAATAGTACAACATACTCATATTGGTTGTCTGTTGTATCTGTAAAGCAAGACATGCAGTTCAACTTCTAGTTTAGTCCTGGATTCTTGTTCTACCACAGTGTCATGAGTTCCCCCTCTTTTTCCAGAGGTCTGTGTAGTGCAACAGTTGCAAGTAATGTTTGCTATTTTCAGCCTTTTTGACCAGCATGAAGTAGAAACTACATACAGCAGTTGTGCTGTATTCAGTTCTACACAACTTAGTACCAGAAGACGTAAGGAAAAGAAAAAAAAGAGGGTCAAGTAGTGAAATATTTGAGTAATTCTTAGACTGTAGTGTTCAAAAAAGATTAAATTCTAAGGACACTTGCCTTTCAGTGAAGTGATAATTTAAAGGGTCATGACAATTTAAAGGGTCATGACAAAAGGCTATTAGTATGTGAAGGTAGAAATACCTAAAAAAAAGTGACACTTTTAGAGGAGTTGTAATGAGCAGGAATGGATTGAGACTGAAAAGGAAATTTTTATTGAATATTAGGCAAAAAGTCATCGTTTCTTCTATTAATTACAGAACAATTGTTTTAAGAAAGTTGTATAAAAGCAGTGCCTTGATGTTTAAAACTGACAGGGGCAAAGCATGAGAAACAATATCAGAGGATCAGTTCCGTGTTCCCAGTTCAATACTGACATGATATAATTGGCCTTCCCACATGCTGAATTCAGTGGTACAATATTC
This sequence comes from Dromaius novaehollandiae, assembly GCF_036370855.1. Lineage (NCBI taxonomy): Eukaryota > Metazoa > Chordata > Aves > Casuariiformes > Dromaiidae > Dromaius > Dromaius novaehollandiae. The sequence continues at coordinate 141,889,667 of NC_088099.1, read as the reverse complement.
AGTTAAAAGTGCTATTCTCTTATGAATAACACATGTGACATTAAAGAAAATGTTACAGTGGATCTTGTTAGTTTACTAAAAATATCGAACCACTAAATATTATACTAAATGTTTAAAGTTAAAGAGGTATTGTGTATGTTATACTATAAAAACCATGACTTTATTTGTTACAAAAAAAGTTTAACCTTGAGCTTCACCAGTTATATGCAGGATAACATGCTTCTGGCATACAGAAGCTTCACCAGTATGCAGGAGCCAGGTTTATATCAGACTGAGTTTGTGGTAAATTTAAGTTGCAACATGTGCATAAATTGAGCTTTGCCTTTCTAGGGATGTGCTTGTGTATGTATGAAGAAAAGATGAAGGGTGTCAGTGAAAGGTTAACACACTTAAAGCAGTTTGCCAGTAGACAGAGATGCTCTGATGATGTAAAACTGAAGGAAAGATGGAGTAAGGAACCTGTGTAATGTGGAGTCAAACCTTCCGTGGCCCAAACACAGACAGTGTTAATTGCATGCATGGATCTGCTGGAACTATTGCCTCAGTGCTACAAATGGCTTGTATGTAATTAAAATCTCACTAGAAGATTCATTAATGATTTGCTAGTTCTGGAGGAACTGAAGAACGTTCTACTTTTTCACATTTAGCTCCATCTGATGCTGGGATCAGAAGTGCTAGAATACTGCAGAATAGTCCGTTATATATTTGGCTTTTCATGAGATTGAAAGTACAGGAGAATGTTTAACATCTCATGCTATTATTAGTAGGTATGGCAAGAAATGTTAATATGGGCAATTATTTACTGAAAAATGTTTTGGCAAAAAAAAATTTTCATTGAGGTGAATTAAATTTGAGAAGAAGTCTAGTGGGGAAAAGATTTCAATTTATATCGTGGGTTAGTTCATTTTTCTAGTCTTAGTTTGACATTATTTTATGATAATCCAATAGTAGTAGTTCATAATTTGCATTGCTTTTATTGACATCATAAGATGACACAATCTGATAGTATCTAGAAATACTTTATTTGTAACATATTAATAAAAACAGGAAGCATAACGATGCAAGAATATTAAATGCCACATGTAAGAATTTGAAAAACAAAATGATAACATTCAATAATAAAATTCTAATATTAGTGAATATTTTACGGAATAACATAAAACAAAAAAATACAAAATAACTAAGATATATAGAATGATGTTTGAAAATGAATAATTTGTTGATACTTTCTTCCCATATCAGAACTTTTTCAAAATATTCAGCTTCATGCATGTGTTTTCTCAATTAAGCTACTTCTAAACATTTAGAAGTGGAATTCCTTTTGAAATCAATATTCAGAGTTTAGTTTCCTGTGGTTATCTTGTTGTAGCCATAGTAGCTTCAGATAATTTAGAATAGTCTGCAAATTTTGTAACAATTAGCACTGCAAAGTGATGCAGCTGTATTAGGTAAACTTTCAAAGGCTTCTCTGAATGAAATCTCTAGCTAACTACTACTACTATGAGAAAAAAGGATGGTTAAGACAAGTGTAGAGTTTTAGTTGTAGGTGAAACTGGCATTTCCATGGAGATGAGGTGTCTGATGCTGAAGTGAGATGAAAATAGCAAATGGCTCTGCTGCATTTCTTCCTTAATAAGGAAAAACCTAGATCAAAACAAAACCAAAATATAAACCAGTCAAAGCTAATTTGATAATCATATTGTAATACAAGTGGAGCCAGTAAACTCTTCAAGTGGGTAAGTTTACTGAGTAAGACTGAGCCTGGAGTAAGATTGCCTCATTTAAAGTTGGCATGTAGAAAAAGTTATTAAGACAGTTGAAAGTACAGGTGCCAGAGTCCAACACTCTCTGACCAGGTTCTTTTAGATATTCCACATGTGAAGGGTGTGATGTTTAGTATCAGATTTATTTATTTGAAGATACTTGCTTTTACACGAGTTTCTGATTTAGTAGGGTGATACAACAGTGTACTGAAATCACAGTACAAGTGTAAGTTACGCTTAGGAATATATGGCAATTGCAATATACAGTTGAATCACAATACAAATGTAATTCCCATTACTGGTCTCTATAATATGCTCTCCGTCACAACGCTGGGCGTCCCCAAGTAGTATGTGGGTTGAAACCAGCTCAAGCCCGTTGCTCTCTTCAAAATTCTTTTGTGAGTTGTTCCGTTTTTATGCTCTGTGTTGGGCTGAGCCGTGTATACACTCCCCTCACACTGGTCTAACTCAGGGAGATGTACACACTCTTCTGATGAACTCCTGGAGAAACATTTACACTACCAGTTGATCCACTCAACTGGGATGTAGTCAGCTGATCCACTCAATTGACATAGCTGCTTATCTAGAACAAAGGGCGCCTGTCACCTTTGCGTTGAGATGGTCGCTTCCTGTGCAACTGCTGTGGTCGGTCACTCCTGACATTATTCCCTGAGCTTCATGGGCACATTGCCCTAGCCCTTCTCCTCTGAGCCTTCTTCCATTGTACAGATTTTCTGGCTGGTCACAAGAGGGAAAACATTTTCAGATCTCTTATTTGCTGTGGAAAAAAAGAAGTGGTGGGAAGTTACAGACTCATCATTACCAAAGCATCCAGTGGCCTCATATGAAGGAGTTGTATTGTTTCTCAAGTTGCTTCAGCAAAACAACAATCATAATAAGAATAGAGCAGAATGAATTCTTGTTTTGATTTGAGGCTCATTGCTTTGAGATTTAGATTGCCTCATAATAACACTTACCAGCCATCTGGTTTCCAGAGGAAAAAAAAAAATTTTCTTCCTGGAAAGGCTAGGACATAACAAGCACCATTTAAAAGCTTATTGTCTGGAAATGACATAATGACTTTGTGTTTTCAAATTATTAATTAGTGATTAACTCAGAAAACCAGCAGGTTATGCCAGCTCTAGGGGAAATGCAGTGTATTTTGTGCAACCTTGCAAATCTTACCATTGAGGAATCAAATTAAAAAGTAGTACAAAAAGGGAACAGGGTTATTAAAGAAAGCAAGTATGTTGTAACATGCACTTCTGATTTATTTTAAAATGTGTAAATGACTTTTCTTATTTGTATTTGGGGGGGTTATATATTTATGTGCATGAAGAGATATAAATGACATATAAATGTAATTGTTTTTCAATAAATCCTACTGTATATGAGATCCAGACTAAGGTGTGCTTGTATTACGTCTTCCTGAGATGTGGCAATGGAATTACTTTTTTTTTTGGTCGTGTTTGTAAGATATACCTGTTGATGAAACATATTAGAAGTAATTCATTATATTTTGGGTTAGCATGCTGTATTGCTGCTGGTCTTTGAAGATCTTAGGAAAAAAAAACCCCACATTTTGCCATTATGGTGCATCCTTGTAAGCTACAGCAATAGATAGTATTGTAACTATGCATAACTGACAATCTTCTGGGCAAACTGAAATCTGAATAGCCACAGAAAGGAAACTACGCATTAATATTCTTTAGCAGTGGAGTCTCTGGTTGGGGTTGCTTTACATTGGAGAAGGGACACTGCTGATAATTATTGTGTGGATGTTTTGTGGAAAAATATTACATTTTATTCCTGACTTTTTTCAGGTTATTTGATTTTGATTAAAAATCTATTCATTTCTGTTACACTTTTATATAAAGACTGAGTTCTAATTTGAAACCCTCCAATTTTGTTCTGCATATTGATAAACTCCATTAGAGCTTTAAAAATACTGAATGAATCCCCAGTAGTTGCTTTAAATTTAAAGTTCCAAAGATGTAAGTAATTAATTACATGATTCTATAGCTCTTACATACTGTTAAATTCTATTTTTATTATCCTGGCCAAATTATAAGCTAATTGCTACTAAGCTAAATTGCCATTCATTCTAGCATGAATCTGCTAAACAAAGAACATTAAGAACTTTATGCTTATTTCTAACATCTGAACTTCCCTTTGCTGTTACTTTAGGATTACCAGTTATTTTAAGCATAGTGTTTTTTCCACGTGTGTCTGTTACGTCACCTGTTATGTTTTAAGTTTTTCCTTTAATTATGTCACTGAGTTACTGATTATTTCAGATATGCTTACATTTATTGAGATCTAATCCAAATTGGCCCTGAATTCTATGCACAAGCTCTGTAGCTTTGATTACTTCATTAGAGATCAACCCTGGGTTGTCTTTCTGGGGCTCATTTTTCTGCAGTATTCTCTGTTTTACATTCAGTAGAAAGGATGGGAAAAAAACAATAAGAAGAGAAATAGTAACTTGTGAGAGAAGTCATGATTCACTGGTGTTTTCTGGACCTAAAAAGTCCAGATTCCTTTTGTCCACTTTTTTTGATTTAATTGCATGATGACATACAGAGATGAGAGACCAATTAGAGACGTCTGAGGAAATACAGCCATAAACAAAAGTAGAGCAGGAATAATCTGCAGTGACATACAAAAATAGAAAATATCAAATAAACAGAAGGAAAAAGACCCTTTAATTTTCTATGGCAGTATAGGGTGGCTTTGCTTTATGAGAAAAATGTGAGTATTGTGTCTTGAAACCAGAGATGTAAAATTGTATTCCTCTGATCCCTTAATGTATGTGATGTGAGGTTCCTCTTTCATCGTAGCTAACATGCTGGCCATTAAATACACTGCAGCAGCATTAGTGGCTTCAAAGTGCTTCTACTTGCATCACATTTTTTCCTCTAGCAGGTGGGTAAGAGCAGTGATTAGCAAATCCTAGTATCTGTCACTTACTTCTGGTACGATTGCCTGAGAAGTGGAATATAGGCCACCAGACTTTGCTGAAGTCAGACGTACGGAGTGAACTTTTGCATCTTTCATCGTTCTGAAAAGCATTATGCTCTAAGAGTGACTTGGGCACATGTAAGATACCTATTTGGGTATCGTGTTTGAAATTGCTTTGCCATTGCAGTGCCTGCTAAAGAAGACAAGCTATAAAGACCGGCTTCCTGGATAACAGGTAGTATGTTCCTTAAATGTTTCAGATTCTTCAACGGTCAGATGAGGGCACACCAAGGAGCCTGTGTTGCTTATTAATATCACAATACCTTGTGTCTGGAGGATGGGACTTTCTGAGAATCACAGGATTCTGAATCTCCAGGGAATTTCATAGGATTGCGCAAAGTAGCATTCATAGATGTCGTTATTTGACAGATGTTGATTGGTTGATGTAAATGTGTCTATTCCTTGTTCTGTTGGCTTAAGTGAAAAAATCCATGTGTAAGCTGTAAAGAGAAGGGAGTCTGAATATTTTCGTAGAATTGGGAAATATGTACTGTTGCATCTTTCATTTTCATATGCTTTATCTATGGGCTGCAAAATGCAAGAGGAGACAGAGTTGCCTGTATTAGAAAGGTAAATTATCAAAACTTTGAATACCTTACCTGTAGAAAATGATATGAACATATGTTAAAAAGGTTACAAATATTTGATATTGCATTCTTTTCTTTTGTATACACCTATATTGGTGAAGGTTCTCACAGATGAATGAAACACCAAATATTCAAATTTGGGTTTTATTTATATATATATATATATATGTGTGTGTGTGTGTGTGTGTGTGTGTATGTGTATATATGTATATATATGTGTATATATATGTGTATATATATATGTATGTATACATGTATTTGTACACATATTAATGTTAGTAAAAGGAACAGAATTAAGAAGCCATCTTCTTCCACAGCGAAACTTTTTTCTGTATTGATACTTTCTAGGTATTTTCTTTCTTTTTTTTCCTAAGCCTGTAAATTTAAACTTTTTTTTAATATACTTAGTTGTCTAACTGAAGCAGTTCCTTTGAATTGGATAATATTTGCATCAATGTTAGCCGAATACCATGTTAGGTTGCCAGTAGTTTCAAAAATTGTTTTGTAGAAGTTAGCTGATATGAATCATGGAAAAAAGTGATGGGTTTAAAAACTATAAAATATACCATAATCCAGGGAAAACAGCTTCAGGGGAATATTTCCATACAAGTAAACAGGGAATATTTTCCTGTTAACTCTGTTACATTTAAGAAAACTACTGAGGAACTACTGCTTCTACTGGTACCACAGATTTATCTTTGAGAGCTTTATGCCCAACCTACTGTCTGCTTTGTTAACAGTTACTTCAGGAACAGTGGCACACTGATATCTGTGGTGTTGCTGTGATTTTTAGCAGGACATTGATACAGGATACTCATCCCATCACATCTGTAGTTTTCTTCCTCCTCTCATACAACCAGAAATATGCACAACAGTACCTATTGTGGAGTTTCCACTCTGAAGCTGTTATATGATTGTGGGTAGAATTAGGACAGCTAAGAAAGAAAGTAAGTCCTTTTCTCACTCCACACCTTCATGTTTGATAAGATCTCTTTGAAAATTTGATCCACCTGATTTCTTTTGCTATGGTCCATTTTGTACAAGAAGATGCAGTCTTGACTGGTCATAGTGCCAGCTTCTCTCAGAGCTTTTAGAGAAAGGTCCACTGTCAATCTCAGAAGCAGGAAATGCTGCTTATAATTTAGTAAATGGATGATCAAAATGCGAAGGTAATAGAAGGTACAGGACTAGAACAATTAGTGAGTACAGTTTGTGAAATGAGTGGCTGATGTAAATTTTTTGTCATTGCTAGCACCTATTAATGGTTTCCAAAATTTGGTTTGTATTGACCTCTTTAACTTCTTTCCCACAGGAGAGGTTTCACTATGATTTGTTTTAGTTTTTCTGCGAGTACTTCTGTTTTCTTGCTAATATAATTATTAGTATATTATTTATTCAAAAGAAAAAAAAGTCACATTGCCACACTAAATATTCTATGCAGGAGAAAAGAACTTTTTAATAAGTAGCTTGGGCAATTTATTGTTTGTTGATAGCCGCTGCATGTTTAGGCCTTGAACATGTCAACATTTTTTAATTAGGGAAACTTACATACATGAATTACTTTAGTGAAAGCACAGTACAGAAATGTCATTTCAGTTTTACTGTGAGGTAAACTTCTGCCTAGGAATGACTTCATCGAATTTGCTTTACTACAGAACTGTTGCCTTGCCTTCACTGTGCTTTCACTCCTGGGATAGCTCAAATGCATTAACAATATACGGTAAAAATAAACAACAAAAAAAACCCAAAAAACAAAAAACCAAAAACCCCCTTTTTTTAGCTGTTAAGGTAGGCCTTATAAATTTGTCTTATTTATACTGCATGGGTTAAAAAAGAAGACATGGAAAGGGAATAAGTGCGAGTACACATTTAATTGCAACAAAGTATCAATTATCTGTTTTCTCAAGTTTTTATGTTAAATCTGGCAAGAGTAACTGGTGAGACATGCAAAAGAACCAGAGCAGACTATATGTCTAACCCAAGTGAGGAATTGTTGAGAGTAAAGATATGGCTTCCCCAGGGCATAAAAAGGCCTGTAGTCCACTAAAGGCCAATTGAAAGTTCATAGGACTGAGGCCCCTAACTTGCTTGAAGATTTCGTACAGTTCTCCTGCATATCTAGCCATTGAGAATCTTCTAAAGTCTGGACCTAATTTCTTATTTCACTTGTGTATTCAGGAAGAAAAATAACTGATGAACCAGGAGCAGTGACTGTCAAGTACTGGACTGTACTGATGATAAACCTGTTCTCCCTTCTTTTCTAGTTTAAGTCACTTTCTATATTTCAATCACCCAGTTTACCCTAGAGCAAAAAGAGATGCTATATTTTTTTTAAATGATGTGAATACATTATAATTAGTACTACAAAAAAATGCTTCCCAAGATGAAATTTCTGCTATTACTTTTTGTCTGATGACAAAACACTGTCACTAATTCTAGAAGATCCATATAACCTTCTGTTTCATTCTTTAGAGTATTAAAACATACTTTGCAGTATTTATTTTAATACAACTGCATGGGATCAGTTAAGTTTTTGCTGTATTCGTATCCTTCACAGCTGCCAAAATTGCAGCCTTCTTGGCATCATAGTGCCAAGGAAGTCAGCTTTAAAAATTCCTCTGACCTTCTTATTGGTGGGAGTAATTATTCTAGTAAATCTGCTATACTACTACTGTCCACACTGTATCTTAAAAAAGCTTATTCCTTAAGGCATTTTAGAGAGATGTGTGGAAAAGTCCTTACAGGACAACGCTTTAACTGACAGCAGGTGGGAAAGTTTGAGGGGGGAAAGATTTTATAAGACTTTCATAATATTTGTATTTCGAAACAGTTTCAATTTTTGACCAAACATGACACTTCATTTGGTAAATAAGTATAATCATTTATGATTAGCTCTGCCTGTACATATTGTGTAATAACAGTACTACACACCACTTGACATCTTTTCCTGTTCTCTGTCTGCTTATGTTCAGGTAAAATGGATAAACCCTTGGGTTCATCTTCATGTCCTTTCTGATTTGTTTCACCCAAGCAAGAACCCCAACACTAAAAGCACTGCAGTGAGGGGACTGGAGCTCTAACCCTGTATTTCTGCATGAGCCCCTACTTGACAACTGAGATTTGAGATTTGACTACAAAGGTCTTAGAGCTTGTTTTTCTTGCACATCATTGTTTGCCATGCAAATAAAATTTTATTTTAATACTACACTTACATTTTTTTGAAATAATTTTGAGTAATTTTTGAATAAATTTTGAAATTATTGTGTCCCTAAGCATGTTTTGAATGGTCACTTTTTCTGCACTTCACTTTATTGGTTAGAAATAGCCTGGACTTCACTCTCAGAGGGAAATAACTATATAAATATGTATATATGTATAACTGGCACTTGCCAGTTTTATTGTGGCCTCTTGGATAATGCTAAGAGAAAAGAAGACAGGAGCATAAATGAAAGGGAAACTCCAAATTACTGGAACATTTAAAGGTCTTTGAAAAGTTTATATAGAAGTACAGTTAATGCTGTCATACACCGAAGTGCCAAAAGACCTAGCAGTGAAGAATATTAATCTACTTTTATAAAATCAAAGGGTTCATATTTTTTGCTGTGAAGAAATAATTTGAATAAAATTTGACCCTTTCTACAATAGTCTGTGGGTCAAATTGAACCTACTATTAAAATTCTCTAATATCTTTCTTGTATTAGCATTTCAAAACTCAATTTAAATATTCACAGAGCTCTTTTTTTAATAAACTTAACAAAATTCAGGTAATTTCCTTCAACTTTCTTGATTGAAGGAAGGCAGCAGGTACAGATATAAAAAAGATGTACAGCTACGAGCAAAACCTGAAATCAATTATATATAAGAAATAACATAACACATGGAAAGAAATTAATCAAAAGGAAAAATTTCTGCTATATGATTTTCTTGGTCTGCTACCTGCAGGCAAGGAACGCAAATGAAAAAAAAAATCAGCATTCTTCTTGCAGATAAGGGGAAAATTAATAAAAATGTTTCCTTCCTACCAGATCCCCTGATGCAACTTATGTTAAAAGTGAGTGGCTGCAGGAAGAACTTGCACATTTAAAAATAACTCCTTTTTTGGCTACAGAAATATAGCTTATTCTTGCTGTTAAGTTCAATTATGTCAGCTTGGTGTGGATTTATAGTGTCCAAAGAGCAGCTCTTTTCCATTCCTTTTTCTATTAAGTTGGTCTTTAAATCATGGTCATAAAGTTTCCACCAGTCTGAAAGTGATAAATCGTTCATTCCAGTAGGACTCTCCAATTAAAATGTAAGGAATATCTCACACGCTGGCACAATCTTTCAATCCGGACAAAACTTTTGAAGTTCAGCCATAGCATACTGGAGAAGCTTAGTGCACACAGGTAGCACTGGGCCTCTTGAACATCGCTATAAAAATGTAACAGGAATTACAAAAATAACTTAGTTAAACTAAATAGAAAACTCAATATACTGAAGAAGGAATCATTTCTTTAAAAGTGGGAGTGGTTTATTTGAGAGGTATTGACCTTAAAAGGTATACTTAAGTTTTGCTAAACTGATATGTCAGTTAGAGCTCCAGTCACGTACTGCTAACAGCATGCTCATAATTTTAAAGTATTAATGCAGCAGTTATTTTGTCGGGATTAGGCATTGCCATATAATGCCAAACAGAAGAACTATATTTAGCCACCTATCTTGGCCCTTCCTTTCCATTCTATTGCATTTAGATAATGAAAATATTTTCAGTTTTCAGAGGAGGGGAGATGCACTATTGTTTTACAACATTAACCAAAAGCAAAGAGGGCTCAAGAATGTGTAGAGAGTCATGGGATCATGTGACTGTTGCAGGGGGCGAGGGGGTAACTAGTTCTGTAGGAAAAGTTTTACTATCATTTTTCTTTTATTAGCATTTATTATGTTATCTGGAGACCTATTGTGTACTTCCATTTTTATGAGTGATCTATATACCTGCAATTTGAGGCTCTCCTTCTGAGAGGAATATTGAAAGTCTCAGTGACCAAATAATATCGGGGAGGCCTGTTGGTTAGATAGAAACTGAAAATTTAAGTTTAGTTAAACTGAAATATTAATTCCATTTGGGCTGCTACATTGCTGTTAATATTTTGATTACAGCAGTCTGTATTCATCTCCTGTATTTTATTGGTCCATGTCTTCACACTGATTGACAATATAGGGTCTATTGAAATGTTCGAGTCTGTGTGCTTTAAAAAGTTCTACAAAACAACAGAAAGCCAGTTTCCCAGAGAGGGTGCTTCCTGGTATTTTTCTGGTAGTGTCCTGCAAGAATTTTTTCCCCAAAGAAGGAGAAGCTTCTTTCCCCAAAGAAGGGTTGTCTCTGCTGCCGTTGGGATTGTTCAGATCATTGTTAAACTTGTCTCCAAGTAGTTGTTAAATTATAGTGTTTGGAAACAACCATATCTTTGGGTTAACTAAAAGACTGAAGAAGTAGCTAAGAAGGAAGAAGAGAGCTCTGAACTACCGCACTTAAAAATGAAATAAATTGAACCTTTTTTTATAGTGTCAATGTTCCTGACTGAACTTCCAGAAAAAAGATGCCTAAGTATCTTCGTTGTGTGAATGCAAATAAAGTATTTGCCTGCTGGTTTTCTTATGTCATTGTTTGCATTTAGAAGAAAATGTTTTTGTTGAAACAAGAGACAAATGGATTGATTTTTTCCAAAGCTTTGCTCTCTCTGTTTGTAGTCATACAACATCTCATACAGACGCTTTACTATAAGCTAAGGATAGCATGTGCGTGGCAGCATGTTTTCTTAGGAAGTACTGGATGGATCACACAGAACATGCAATCGTGTTGATCCAGTGAATTTCAGGCCTCTCTGGTTTACCAGAGTTGTTATTATTTAATGCTATTACTACTAATTATACTGATTAACCTCTCCCCAGCCATTTACTGTCAAGGATTGTAGGCTTTCTGAAGCATTCTTAATTGTTAAGAGGACTGATTTATGTTGCTGCTCTGGGAATGCAGGAGAATATTGGTAGGTAGGTAGGAAGCTAGCCACTTAACATTTTCATAAGATAATTATTTCAATGAACTTTCCCACAGTAGGATACAAGCATTTTAAGCACAAAGCACTGGACAAGAAAGCACATAAGCATGTGCTTAATTTGAGCATGCATTTAAGTTGTTTCCTCTAGGGAGAAGTCTGATGAATTTGACTACAAGATATGATTACAAAACTTCCTCGTTTAATGTTATTGAATTTCAATTATTTCATTAGGGTTACAGTACCATAAAACTGGTTATTATTACTTTATTACTTAGAGTGATTTTTTTTTTTTTTTTGCTAAATGTCGCCTATCCTAGGTGTTGAGGTAGCTTCTGTTTCTCATTGTGTGAAGATTGCCACTTAGCTAGCTATATGTCTATATTTACATTTAAATATATGATTTAGATTTCTTTTTTGAATGTTTAATATATTGATAGTGCTAAAAAATAAGTGCTTGAGTATCTGTAAATCTGGTAGAAATTAGGCAGCTACAGTTCAGATTTCCCCACACTGTGCTGCCAAGTGGCCTCAATCAGAAGTAATTTTCTCCATGAAGGCACATGCGGCTCACTCGTCAGCCTCCCCTCAGTAGATACTGTTATTTGTATCAAATTATATATGGCGATTTTTTGAAGTGGACGACTGTGCCCACTAAGCCATACAGGTTTCTGCTGCATTCACTCCTTCGCTGCTGTTACTAATTGTACTGCTTTCTACTGCCTCTTGCTTATCTGTTTTATTTGAAAAACACATTTTAATGGTTGTATGAATAAGTATTTATAAAACAGAGTTAGTACCAACTGAATAAGTAAGACTGATAAACACCAACCCTTCCCCACCCCCAATCTGCTGTGTTGTGTAAAACACAAGTGTTATTTTATAAAGGAAATACTTTACTCAGGGCTTCATGCAAAGTCTAGGATGAAGTAATGGAGACTTAATTTGCCTTCAGTACCTCATTTAAGATCAGAAATTAAGCCTTTTATCTAGTGAATTTGGAAATTCTTAACTGCTTATCATGTATCTAGCTAATCTAAAGCACTGGAGATTCCCCTCTCCTTAGATTATATCAAATTCTTTTGCAAAGTGCTAATAGGAAAAGAATTGTTAAAATGAGAATAGAAGACAAACATTTAGACTATCTCTCTGGAATTAACTGTTCAGCTATACTCTTAAATCTTCTGAATTTGAAATTTTACCTTTTATATTAAGAATTAAATCATATCACTGGACTGTTAACTGTCAGATAACTGTGACAGAGGATCTTCAGTGGTAGGAATCATTTGGATTTGCATTGTTGTGTCATTGTTGCATTGTTTTGTCGTCAATGTGAGACTTAATCAAGTTATTGAAACATATTTTTCAGCATAACGAGGATGGGACTTTCATTCTGTTACAGTTGAAATAAACAGCAGTAACGTATGAGGAGATATAGCATGTGTGCCATAGCTGCTTAGTAACATGATAGGTGTAAGTAATGGGTGTAATGCAACTAAATTAAATCAACAATTAAAAAAAAAAAAAGGAAGGTAAATTTTAGTACTAAAGTAACTGATTAAACCGTATGCAGACTGTTGAAGGTAATATATTAACATAATAATAACTGGCTAAAAAAAGCACTATCAGAGAAAATAATTGAAATAAATTTAGTTATTTTTTAAAATGTGTTTATTTTTGTCTTTATGTCTCAATATTTTTAAATCAGGCATAAAATTGAGTGGACATGGTGTATGTTGTTCCCTAGGTAGGGGGCATTAGGAAACTTTGAAAATCTCCATTGACATTTTTGAACTGAAAAAGATAGTACATTAGCAGACTTGATTTACTGATAGCAGGGGGAGGCTGTTTGAAAAACTTAGGTAGACAAATTAGACAAAGATGAGTTTGGAAAGTTTGTGTGTTTGCCTTGCTCAAGAATATGTAATTCCATACAAATTTTATTATGAGATTCTGACAACTTATTTTTATTCAAATTCAGTGTCTATTTATGTGCAAATAATTAGATGGAGTCATCAAGGATAGATAGTTAAATCCGTTTATATTTCCTAATAATCAGCTTTTGGTTTCACTGCTTTCTTTAAGCCAGTGTAGGTCTGAGTGATGATTAAAAATAGCCACAAAATCCAAGCATGAATATTTTGGTTTACATGAAACTGGCAAGCAAGAAATATTTAATTTTGCTATTAACCTTGTGAACTGGTCTTGTTGATGTTGAATAATGCCTTATTCTTTAGTTAGTTATATTAAAGTTGACAGTTTATAGGCCTGGACAATGATAGGAAAGTATTTGAACACTTACCAAGTAAAAGACAACTCAGCATGAATAAGACAGAATTTGTTGCAAGGGTCAGTTTGTAGGTTGATTAACTATACAATGCAGCAGCAGCATGAAACTTAGAAATACATTTACATACTGACCCCTCAATTTCAACAAAATTCATCATGATTTTTAGGAGCCCAGCATCTGGTATCAGCCCCTGAGGTAAACTGTTACATAACAGTGTGATATGTGCCCATACCTGACTTGATAAACATGATTTTTTCTTTTATAGGTGCATGTGGATTGACATACACAAAGTAAAAACAAATAAATGTACGCATACATCTGGTTTTATTTGGATGTGGCAAAGTTTGCATTTAAGCATCCAAATGTTTGGACAAAATCAGGAAATATTACATATCTGTTTGTGCATAAGGTTTGTCTACAAAAGCAGTTGCTAAGAACTTTTTTAGTCTGAGACTTATTAAAAAATAAACTCCCAGCCCTTGAAAGGGACTATTTTTTGAACCTGTGCTGTAGAAGTGGTTTTTACATTGTTATTCCTTCTGCCTTCTTGGAAGGAGTGTTAATGGAAATTATAAGATATGTGTTTCCATCACGGCTACAAATGGAAACATACCAACTATACTTCTGATATCTTTTTAATTTATATATAGTAATTATTCCTTGCTGATTACATGCTGGTGGCCTGACCAAACAAGCTGCCGTAATGTCTAGAGACAGACCTAAATATCATATATACCTGCCAATTGGATTGCGTGCATGAATATTACTTATAGTGTTTTTCAAGATACTCTATCTCAAAAAGTTAATTTATGACAAAGAGCAAGTCATTCATCAGGAAGTCAGCTTTCACTGAAATGCTGGCTGCAGTTTATATTTTTTCCGAAATTAAAATGTGTGAAAAATTTGCTAAAGGCATATGTGATGCAGAACGTATTTATCCATGCTTATACATGACTGAAACTTGCATTTCCTGTTACTAGCAGTACACACCAATAAATGTCTCTGTGGACGGTGTCATGTATTAATAAAATCATATGATCTGGAAGATAGTTTTTGATAGTCTGTTCTGAATCCCTTGAACTTTACTTATCAGATCAAGTAGGGCTATTTTTGGTTTCATTATTTCCCTGTTTGGTGACTGCTAAAAAAAAAAAAAAAAAAAAGAAGTCTTCATGTTTGTATTCTGTAGTGCTGCCATAATCTTTAAACATAAAAGTATACAAATTCTGCCTAGTTTAACCTCATGATATTTTTGGTGGATTTATGGAGATGTGTATAAATCCCCTTTCCAAATTAAAAAAAAAAATGCCTTTAATAATAAAAATTAAAATTAAAAGAGAGGCAAGAATAGAAAATGGTTTGTTATTTATCTTACATAATTGCTGCTGTTTACATTATTTGGTTCATGCTTTTATCTTTGATTTGAAATTGGACACATGTAAGGTGCTCAAGTTGCTTATATTTAAATGCAATGCATTGCTGACAATTCTAACATACATTAATGTTTTGTTCTCCACTCAGTATAGTAGGATATCCACTCTTTATTCTGTGTGCCTATTCAGTTGCTGGATTTTCTCTCAATGTAGCTAGAAAGTGCAATTAACAATAATGGACACTTTGATAGTCGGGCAACTTAATTTCTTCAGCCATAATAGTAGTCCTTTATTTTAAGATATATTGTTAAATGATGACTAACACTGGTGAGTATACATCCACAAAAGTGAGTTCATTTGATCAGATTCTCAGCTGGCCTAAACAGTCGTGTTTCCGTGAAAGATAGTAAACTATATTAATTTATGTAGTCCCAGCTGGGAATCTCAGTCAATTTCAATAAAAAGTAACTGTCATATTCCTCTGAAGCAAGAATTGCACAAGCTAGCCTAAAGTGAATTTTGCTGTTTTAATAAATGCAAGTAGTCACTGACTCATAATAAATTACATAATATTAGTGTAGTCAATATTTGATTTCTTTTAAAAATTTTATCCCTTTTCATCGAGTGCAACAGATTCATTAAGGTATTGTATCACAGCATGACGGAATATATAGGAATAGTGTATTTAATACTGGAAAACTATCATACAAATACAAATTACATTTTTTTCATTAGCTTGCTAGCTTTCATTTCTAGCAAGAAATACTCGGTCAATTATAAATGAGGCTGTGCTTTCATTGGAGAGTGAAATATGTAATTTTTTTTCAAGCCTCAATCATGTATAATGAAATCTCTCTTTTGAAATCCAGTCTTTTGAAATCCAGTCTTAAGATGGATTTTGAAACATACTGACATTTAATAAAATCTTAGTTAAAATATGTCCAATTACTTAAAATCTCTATCTAAATCTAGGGTAAAATTCTGCACCTGCATAAGAGATGTCTTTACCAAATAGTTACTATTAACCAATGACTGTAAAGTGTGTATATAAGAAAGAAGAAATTTTAATTTTTGAGTACCTTCCAATTGGTAACCTAGGCATTATGTATTTTAGATCTGCCAGACACTGTCTCTTCAAGAAGGTCTGTAGGAATAGGATGTCTAGGTAACTAGAAGAATCAAAGACCTCAGGCTGCCATTTCAAATTCAAACTTATGCCCTGCTTCTGTAACTGGCTTATGTTTCTGTAGCCCTTAGCTAGTAGTTTACCACAACGGTTCTTTTCTTTGGCCTCTGTGAAATGAAATAATAAGTCTGTCTGAATCCCATCTGGGATAATGGACTGGTAGTCTATTAAAGAATATAGTAAACTAATGATGACAGAGAATATGAAACTCTTTCTAAACCCCTTCAGGTGTTGGCTGAAGCAAAACAGCAGAGTAAGTTGAAGTTTATACCTCTATAGTACTTTATTGATATCAGTCCTGTTAACTCTAGAAATGAAGTCCATAAAGAAAACCTATTAAGTACTGTAATTCAGCATTAAAAAAATGACAAACAAGAGAAGGGTTTTATGTATAAACTTGATTTCCATTGTTAGAACTATCTACTTCTAATACTAGAATCTGATGAGTAATGAAAGAAACGTGCAAGTATTAGTGACACAGTAACATTTTCCATGTTCTGATTTTAAGTAATCAGTTAGGAAAGCAGTCACCTTTTATTTCAATTTCTGTTAAATAGTATTTGGTCAGTTCTAATAAATGCTGTACACAGCAGTAGGAGGAAAAACTAGCTCAGGACCTCCAGTTAGGAGTTCACTAAGGTATTATTTCATGTTGTCCTGTTAGATGGTTTGCCACAGTGTTCCTGATTCTTTTTAAAGGGCCCCTTGAGGATGCCATTGAGGATGAAGAAGAAGAGTGCCTGTCTGAGGAAAACGATATTATCTCTAAAGAAGACTTTCCATTGGAGGAAAGCTTTTCTGCAGAGTTTGAGCCTGAAAATCTGAGCTGTGAAGAAGTGGAATACTTTTGTAATAAAGGTAATCATTGTAGCCCCCCTTTCAAGGGAATATTGATGCAACTGTGTCCAGCTGGTCAAAAAGATTGTGTGGTTTTTAAAATTTACAAAAAGTCCTCTTAATATGGCATTTGAAAAATAGGAAAATAAGTGACTTTTGGAGTTAGTCTGCAAAGGGGTAAGTATTTAAATGTGATGAAAGATTCACTTTTTGGGGAGATGAATCATCTTGCCTTTAATGTTATTCTCCAAGAATGTTACTTTCTCATTATTTAACTGTATAGCAGAGGTCTCGAAAGTCCATTATTATCAGATACACAGCTAACAATCCAGCATGTCTGTTCATTGCTTCCTTTCCTAGGAAACATTGCTAGAAAAACAGATTGTGTCTGTAGATTCTAGGAGTAAAATACCACTTATAATAGCACTTACTATGCATAGTAAGAAAAATAATGATTTGTGAAAGGATAACTTTTAAAGTTGCAGTGCCTTTTTGTTGCATTACTTTCAAATTGTAACACATATATGTGTTTTAGCATGTCATACCAACTCATTCTTACTCAACGTTCAGTCTGCAAGGTTGTGTTGTTTCCCATTCAGCTTACAGAAAAACCACACTTTCATTATTGTTATGTAGAACATTGATTTAATCTTCCTGCCAGATTTCCACTTGATTGTTTTATTGTTTGTCTTCTGCAGGTAAGGATACCTATCAAATAGCTGGAATTGTTGTGATAATGTTCTTCTGTTAGTCCACAACCCCCGCAGGCAGTTAGATATCAATGATTTTCTCTGTTTTTCTGTTTTTTCACCAATACTGACATATATTTTCTCATGATAGCTTGATATCCTCTTCTTTTTTTATTATTTTTGCGTGCTTTGGACAAACTAGAGTAAATCTGTCTGAATAGTCAAGTAGTATGATTGCATAATGTTAGAGTCTTCTGTCATCAGTGGGGAAAGCAAGAAAATGTAATTTCTGCATGTTTTCAATGTAGTTTACAAACTTTTGAAAAAATAATTTATTTTTTGCCCTGTAGGTACTTGATACCTAGTAAGGAATAATCCTAAGAGATCAGAACAGTCTGTTCCATAGTTTAGAGTTCCATAACTGCTGCAAAGCTTATTGTGAAGTAAGAGCAGATTATAAATGGTCTCAAACATACAATACAAACGGGGGAGCTAAATGCTATTATAACTGTGCGGTAGACAGCTGCAACAATTACTATGCATTCATTTGTTGCTCATGTGCCTTTTAGGCACCTTTTTGCTTAGCTGAAAGAAAATGTGTCCTGATACTGGCATTATTTAATAATTATTTAAACTAGAATTTGACTATTTGTCATACTGGCATCTCTTGAATTCCTTCTGTCACCATTAGAAGACGGTGTACCATTCATATTGGTTTGAGGTAGCTGTTTCTTTGCTTTGCTTGCTGTATTTCCAGGGTCCACCAATGGAAATACTACTGTTCCAGGTGAAATTCACACAAATATGTCTTACATTTTGGTTTATGGTAATGATTATTGCATATTCATATCGAATTTCAAGTTCTCTTATTATTTTCCTTTATTGGGTGCATCTTTCAGGGAAAACACTGAATCCAGGGCATTGTATTTAACAAGGTCAGGAATTAAATGAGAATAAATTTAAATATGGACTGGATTACGGTATGTGTTATAAAGGCATCTGTTGATTCTTCAAGCTGAATACCTTTTGACTCCCCAGCACTTCTTTTTCCAAGTGATGTGTATTGTAGTTATAAAAAGAGTCTTAAATCTATCCACTGCAACTGCTAAAGAGGAAAAGTTGAAAAGGAAATTTCTGAGGATGAAGGGTCACATAAAACCCCTAATCTATTTCCAGCTGAGGCAGTGTGACAGAAAGTCTCACTCTGAAGTAAGTAGAGAATATACCCTGGAAAAGGATGGAATGGTAGACTGCAAATCTGTTGTTTTTTAATAATGTCTCAGCTTCTTCAGTGTCACAGCTGAAGTGATATTAGCATGTGGCCAGGTATGTCTTTTCTGAGAACAAAACACAAAAGAGAAAACTAATCTGGGAAGCAAATAGGTTTCTTTTATGCCCTTTTCTCAGTGGATGAGTTTGTGACTGTATTAAGTAATACTAAATATAAGACTAATGTAACATGATTTTTATCATGAATCTGGTGATAATCCATAAGAGTTTTTTTTTTTATTTTTCCTTTTCATGCTTCAGTATTGAAATCAAAAGATAATATGAGAAATAACATTTTTTTCTTTTAGAATAATTTTGCCTTAATGTCATGACTAAAAGTTTGAAAATGAAAAATGTAACAAATAGGTTAGAGAATAGGGAGCAAATAAATTTATTTGAATTTTTTCGAGGGTTAGACTTTGATTTTTATATTTTGCTCTGTGACAGTATTGGTAGCCTGTAACACACAGATATCTTCAA
This sequence comes from Dromaius novaehollandiae, assembly GCF_036370855.1. Classification (NCBI taxonomy): domain Eukaryota; kingdom Metazoa; phylum Chordata; class Aves; order Casuariiformes; family Dromaiidae; genus Dromaius; species Dromaius novaehollandiae. The sequence goes on along the minus strand of NC_088099.1, from coordinate 141,870,140 downwards.
GGAGGGAAAAATTAATGCAGATCTATGTTTCCATATGCTTTTTCTAGAAAATACCAGGATTTGCATGGGAACCCGCTACACTAGCTCTGCATTCTTGTTTTTCTACCATTCACCATTGAAGGTTCTAGAAAGTAAGGGTTGTTTCCTGGATATAATCTGTCCATCTGTCCTGGCTTCCCTTGCTTCTCCCGAGGGTGTTTCCTCCTAGTTGACCTAGAACAAGAGGACAAATGAGCTGAGGCGGGTTCCAGTAGGAACGCGAAGACCTGGGCAATGAATGGCACAACTGGTGAGGAGGGGCTGTTGGTGAATTTTTTTCCATACTATGCTTTTCATACTTCCCCGCGTATGTAAATGCAAGGAACCACTGAGAACAAAGATTTTAACTATCAAAGCTACGCACCAAAAGCAACAATTCACTGAACTAATGATTCATTGAGATGAATGAAAGTGGACGACATGCATTCACAAACTTGATAACTTAGGCTCTTCAGCTGAAGAGATTTTCAGTCAAACTATGCCTGATTGTATTGTAAGCAGAGACCTGTCTCTTGTTGTCTAAATTGCAACTAACCTTTATGAAGCCTTACTTGTCATTCCCACCTTATTAATTTGGGTCTGTGAGATTGATTCAGCAGAACAGTTGCCAGAATTAGAAGGTGAAGGCAAAAGCCTCTGCAAAGTGTAAAGCAAATTAATCACGTTGATTGAGCTCCGTGTCATTTTACGACTTCCCTTTTTTCAAAATTGTGACTTTTGTCTATTATATTTTCTGTATGCTTTTGCTCACTCTAATGGCTTTTACAACAAGAAATCTGGAAAATTCCACCCACCAACTCCCCTTTTGTAATACCACAAATAACTCTGCTTCATGAGAGTAATGTTCCTAGCTGTCCTACATTTACAGTCAAATATGAAGAAATGAACGGAGTTTAAGCATGTATATATTAAAATCAAAACGGACATTAGGAACCTACTATTTTTCAGGTGTGGCTTTAAGCTTATAACTGTGAAATTTTAACCTAACTGGATGAAGTTTCCCACCCAAGAATAAGTATTTTTGTAAGAGCCTCAAGATAAAGGGCATTCAGATGTTTGGTTTGTTTGCAATTTTGAGACTGAGATTAGGGGAAATAGAATATTTTGGAAACAACAATAATTAAATAGGCATAGAGCTACAAAGCTGCACTGTTTCATTCCTTTGGAATAGAAACTAACAATTTGGTAGGAGGTAGCCCTGATGAAAATACAGTGCATTTTGTCAGTTTGTGGCCTCTGAAAATTGCCATTTATGCTTACGTATTAGCAATTGATGTATTTCTGGTAATGGGAATATCTGATGGTGCTATCCATACAAAGCCCATATTACCCTGGAGTGTCCATTGCTAAAGGTGCCTTTCTCTGCAGTGTCCAGATAGTGGGTATCTGGAATCAGAATCTGGATCAGATTAAGATAAATTCAGATTAAATTCAGATCGAGAAGATGTATTAAATTCGCGTTAGCCAGTGCTCCTACTGCTGGCAAACATGGTATCAATAAGGAGGAAGTAGCCTGTCTCCTATGCAGAAGAGTGATAGACTGGACAGCCCAAAGCCTAGTACAGAAACTAGAAGATCACACATATAGAATAACTTTCTGCTTTTAAAGGAGAATAATGAGAGAAGAAGGACATGCTAACAGAGAGAAGAGAAGAAATGAACTGGAGGCATGATAGGATCATAAAACCAGAAGGGCAGATATAAAACAGTTGCACGACCAGGAGAAGAATACAAAAGCAAGAAGTTGGAGGTGATGGGACAGAAAGCAAGCTGAAAATGCAAGTTAGCTTGGACTGTAAGATAAAGTAGTTTATCAGCAGCCTTTTGGTCTCAGACTGCTATCCTGCATATGTACCCTCAGGAAAATCCCCTCAAAATTCCCTTGTCTTTTATTTGGAAAGTTCGCCCTACTCGGAGGGTGGCAGCACCTGTTGCTGTCTGTAGACAGCAGGGAGAACCGGGGCCTTGTCCCCTTCATGAGGGTGGGAACTGGCTAAACAAATTACACTTCTTTATGCCCTTCTCAGAAGAAGGGTTCAGCAAGGGATTAACTTTCAAAGGAAAAGTTATCTTGAGCAGGTAGAGAGATCACTTGAGATTAATAGACAGTTAAGTAGCTGTATTCAGAGAAAGGAGAAAATGGAGGAAAGGCTTTCATCAAGAGAGAAAATGTGGGATTATTTTGGAAGCATTTGATTGAAGTAAGAGGCAAATGGACGAATATACTAATATTTGATTATTAGAGGAAGACGACCTACCAGTTTTTTGAAGGCATGATTTATAAGGATGATATCTCTGAATTCTCTTGCCTTTTGCTTGTAGCTCTCTCCTTGTCACTCATACATAGGCTTCCCATAGAGTTACTCCATAACAAGGTGACATTGGCAGTAGACCTCAGTGGAAGGAGATTGAGTGGCCTTAATGTTAGTGGCAGTAGATTACAGAGCAGATGGCTTCTAGATCCCGTTGCTAAGTGTGCCTCAGGTGGTGACAGAGGAAGATAGGGGAGAAACAAAAGATGGGATGAGGACTGATTTGTTCATGAAGCAATGCATTTATGTTCTATTTTGTATCTTTACAGCAAACCGCTGTGTGTTCCCTTAGCAAATTAGAGTGCTGATGCCTGACTGAGGTTCCTGTTCCTTGCTTGCCTGTTTTTGCAAGAGGGGAAGAAATGCAGTGCCATCTGGAACGCTCATATGCAAGCTCTACATCAGCAAGAAGAGATTTTGGGGAATATAAGGGCTTCTGCAGACTGAGTATAGATCTACTGCTGTAGTCTCATATTCTGCTTGGGTAGTAGGGGATGAGCTCAGAACCTAAGCTGAGTTTTCTGCCTATGTACTGTATTTTGTCACTAGGCTGCCAGACCAGCTTAGGACTGGAATTTTTTTACGTTAAACCATGTGACCTGGTTGTGCATTCAGGCTTGAGATTCAGGGAAACAGCTGCAGAATGAAAAAAGAAAAAGCATATACAAGCTAAGTTCTTCTGTGCATAAATCTTTCCCTTTGTACCTCATGTGCAAAGCTATCATGCTGCCATCTATAATACCAGCCAAACTCTTAACACTCTGAAAATTATTTCTGTGTTCCCTTTTCTTCCGCTGTGTGACTTTGTGTATATGCCTGTGTGCATCTGTGTAAATATTCTTTACCTCTTTCATGTTAGTCATGTAATGACTAAAAATATGCTTGCTATTTTCTCTATTTCTGGATCAGAAAGTAGATTTATAGCTTTTTTTTTTCTTCCCAGAAACCTTTTTAATCAATAATGTTTCTTTTTTTTCAGTAATGGATTTCATGACACATTTCTACCTCTTCTGCTATAGCAAGTGGAAGTAGGATCAGCATAAGGCAGCTATACCATAATCACTTTGAGCTCAATAAGGAGATCTTTACAGGCAACTTTGTTCTTATTTCTTAACGGGATTAAGAAGCTCAGCTCTTTAAATTCTTGCATGTAACACTGACATTTCCAGGGTGTGTTTGGACCAGGGAGTTCAAAGAGAAGGAATAAAAAAGAAAAGCCAATATGACTTTGTTTTTTACCTTGCTGGAGGAGCTGTTTGTGCAAATCGCCTATAAGCTTATTGACCTGAATCTTTGACTCCTTGTTTTCTCTGGATTTGGCTGGAGTGTAGACACTGATAGAGCACTGATAGAGGTGATTGCACAGCCCTCGGCTTTGCTTGGCACCAGACCCCACCCCCCCAGCCTGACATTATCTTTCCCTGGCAATACTTCTGTTCTCCTGGAGCTCATACTCCTTTAATTTTTGTTATTTATTTTAATTTGTTGCATTTTCTTTATGTAGGCTTTCCAAATAAATGAAGGACACGTTAATTCTTTTTTGTAAGCAGAGATAGGAGACGGCATATAGGTGTGATGATATATTTTTCATCTCCTAAAATAAACAGTAATCTGCGTAACACTCCACAGTGCTTCTTCTTTCAAAAATACAGTAATTAGCTGTTATTGACTTGTGTGTTTGTGTATCTGTGTTGGATTGTCACTTGCCACAGAGTGGGTTTCCCACGGGCTTACCTCTATCTCATTCAGCTGAGACAACCCACTTTTTTTTTTGGTTTTCTGAATCCTGGGTGTTTTACATACTTTTATCAGATGCTGAATATGGATAAGGAGCAGAGGGGATCTCTGATAATTGGAAGGGTGCTAAGTCATAATTAGATTGGATCCTGCCAAGATGAAAGGAGACCTTTTTCTTCTGAGCATCAGCATTTGCCTCATGCTTTACCTCTCCTGCTTTTTCTCTGTCTCTCTCTTTTTTTTTTCCCCCTTCCTGTTACTGTAGCTCAGAGGACCACCTCCTTTCTTGCTAGAAGAGGAGGGAGATATCTGAAAAGAATGGAGTGATTTTTTTTTCACTATTCACTTGAGAGCACTGAAAGGCTTTCAGAATAGCTACTGCAAGATTGCCTATCACCTACTCGCTTTTCTATTTACTGCTACCCCGTATGTAGCCTTTCAGGCCATGTTTTCAGTCCCACTGAAATCTATGTCAGCATTCACATCGACTGTGGTGGGATAGAAATTTGGCCCTACTTAGACAAGCAAACCCTTCTTTTAATCAAGAAAGGAAAACATTAGTCATCAAGAAGAAAGCTGCATCTCAAAACAAAACTAGAGAACTGCATTTCAAAATGTAAATAGAGTCAGATAGAAAACATTATTTTAACTGTACAGAATTATAAAGTGAAAGAAACAGTTAAAAAGCTTACTGAACTTTAAGCATTTTACCAAAGTAACTCCAGCCTTTTCAGTCAGCACATTTTGGTTTTCATAAGAACAATGAAATTGTGAATTCTATCAGAGATAACTCTGAGTAAGGGATTATTTGATTATAACAAGTACTGTAATGTCCCCTTTCTGGAGAGTCACAAAACTTGAACTTGGATTGACTTAAATTTGAGCTCAAATTTGACAGAATATGAATTGCAAATTAATAAGGGTAATCTTCTTTAAAATATGAAACGCACAAATGACAAATTTCACTGAATAGTCTTACTTTGTGTACCGTACATCTGTCACTAATTTCATTTATAATGAAGGTCCTTTTTGCCTTCTTCTGGTTTGTTGCTCTTGACACAATAATACATTTGAAGAGTTTGGACATATTCCTGAAGGATCATTATCAACCCGGGTCCAAAGGGTGGAGTTGCTCACGGGCTATGTGCTGCAAATTAGAAGTGGGAATATTAGCGGTAATGTAACTCTCACAGAAACGGAAAAAATAACTGAAGCAAATTCCACATTTATGACCTCATTGGATAAATATTGATAGAAAAAATATTATTGCTAGATAGATATTAGTGGATAACAGAAAAAAATGAAGGAGGCAATTATTTATGATGGCTAAGTCTTTCTCTTGGGTTTGTCTCGTGGAAGTCTAGGCTGTTTTGGAAACCATGTATGTACATGGAAACATAACTCCAATGGTAGGGAATTGGCTACTTTTTATATGAAGCACTTGGAATGTTAATTATTTCAAAAAAACATGAAGCTGTATGCATCAAAGTAAATTAAAATTTCACTCTGTAAAAAAAAAATGTTATATATTATACAGTTATAGAGCAGCAAATGGAAAGCACATGAAAACAGGATGTGTATATGATCATGAATGATTTCAATAGCACATTATAAAATGATATTTTTCTCATCTGGATAAAGAATTCACATAAGAGATGTAATTCTGCAGTGGGGATGGAACAGAATTCTTAAATAAGTTAAAATGTGAACATACTGAAAAATCTTCAGACTTGCACTTTGTAACTTGCTAGGTTCTCTCTGAAATCTTCTCTCTGTTCTGCTCCAGGGGGTTCTCAGAAGCTCATGGACTGATTTCCATCAAAATCATTTTTTAGAAATTATACTTCACAACATTCTTCATTTTGGAACATCTAAATATCTTTAAAAATATGCTTGTGTTGCTTTTCTGAGACCAGTGCTTAGAGCCATGCAAGTTTGTATGCCAGCTTGGTGCTTGAACATGTAAAATTGAGTTCTTGTAGTTAAAGTCTTGATGGGGAAAGACTGAGAAGATGCAGGAAAGGTAGGTTATACATATATATTTACATATATACATATATTTCCTTTTTAACTTATGGAAGATTTCAGGTAGACAATATACCTATATGATACTTGTTTTTAGTACTATTGATACAACATTTGCACCTTAAAATTAGTATGAATATAAAACCCGTTAATAGAAGGAAAGGCTGAAATACAGTTTACAGGAACACTTTCACTCTTCTACAGGAAATGCATTAGAATGAGTGGTCCTTGTTGTGAAAGGACTTCAAAAGCAAAAAAAAAAAATGCAAAAATGAGAACGTACCAAACATTTAAAGAAGCAGAAAGATTAAGTCTAGTTGAACTTGAAGCACAGCAGTGTCTTATCCCAGGAGAGATGTGTGGTAGCTGTAGCCGAAATAGTTAGAGATAACTATTCCTGGTTTATAATGGGATGATTGTGCCAAAATGCCATTCTGTCAAAATGTCATTCTGTTAAACAAAGTGATGATTTTAACATAAACCAAAATAATTTCTGTAGCTTTATTTTGGAGACTAACAGCGTATTATAGACATGTAGGTACTCGCTCATGCATGGATATTCACAAACCTTTCCTAAAAGTTAGGATAAGAGACTGTGCATTATTTCTGACATTTGCTGGATAAATAATTTCAAGGTTGCTCAGGGCAACTAGAAACACACAGTTATTTCAAATGAGATTTATTCCAGGATAAATTATAATTGTTAATCAACATGACAGAATACAATAATTGGTTGCAAAGAAGCAAAGTATTGGAATGATTAGTATAATCTGAAATAAAATTCAGTGGATTAACATATGTAGAATAGTTTTTTTCAGGTATGTTAGCAAGTAAAGCATTGGAGGGCCAGATTTTGCTCAAAGTTACTGTATTTGTACAGCAGGGAGTCTCAGTTGATTTTGGTGGGCTTCTTTGGAGTTATTTCTGATATACCTCAGTTTATGTGATAGTCTAGTTCTGATAGCCGTAAGTTTTCTGTTATCCCAGTGTCTTACTTTCATGACAGCTTTGTTGGAAAGCTTTACCTCCCTTTCTGTCTCTCTGTCTGTCTCTCTCTCTCAGCTTCTTGCAAGGCTTGTAGGATGAGCTCCTTAAGATGACATCGTAGCCACTGTGGTCTTGTTGTCCTTGGTCATAGGCACTGTGATAAAACAATTAATAAGGGATAATTTTAGTATACTAACATATAGTTGCTGAAGCTCTAGCTAATTTTATGTGCAGTCTCAAGATTCTTCTTTTCTAGGATCTGGAATTATTGCAACTATAGGTAGTGGTGGAAAGGAGGAAAGGGCCTCTTTCCCTTATGTCCCCAACCTCCAAGACAGCCTGCCTCTTCGTGACAAGTCACACTGACCTGTTAAGATACTTAAGGTTATGTACCTTGCTGAATTAAAGTCTACAGAGAATGAATTCCCAGGTCTCTGAGTCAAATCTACTTTCTCTTTTAGCAGTACAGAATGCTACAGGCTTCATAACAATTTACTTCTGATTTGATTTATTGTAATTGGGAAGTGATGTTTCAGTCTGAACAGCTGTATTAGGATATTAACAATGTAAGTTTACATTTATGCTGCCAGGAACAATGAGCACAAACTGAGTTTCAAACTTTTAATGTTCTCTCACCCTAGTATAAGCTGCAGGGTGCTGTTTGTGACTGCTACAGTCCTTCACCCAGAGCTATTTTGTCTGATGATAAAACCATGAGTATATGAAGCTTGCACACTTTTCATCTCTTTTATGACCTTATCTTTCATGAGTGGCTTCTGTGAAGGTATCCTAACTATAGGAAGCACCTGGAAAACATATATGATATCTGTGCTGTGATAAGCAGTTGTGAACAAGAAAGCAGATCTGTCAGTTCTGAACTGTTCATTGTCAAAAAATACTTTGTCGATTTAAGTGATTGCAAAATGTATTATAGAGTGACTAACAGCTGCTGTAACATTTCTAGTCAAGAAAGTTCAATAGTTATATTGTGTGAGAATTTCTATGAGGCTAATATTGATAGGAACAACATGGATTAAAACAGCAGGGTTGAGAATAACTGCCAGCCCATGTGATTTCTTTCAAATATTGCAACTACTTCTGGTTAAGCTGGTTAAGTAAAAATTAGGAAGTCTTTAATTTCTGTTAAAAATATTAAGGTGAATTACTTGTTAATATTAAAGTCTCTCTTTTCCTATTTGTCAATATTGTCAGAGATTTTGGAGTTCTGCGTCACATGTTTTGAGTAATATGAGTCTTTTGCAGTTTTCACATTCCCTGATCAACTGCAGTGGTTTAGCATCTACACTGTCCTCTATTGGATAAACACTAGGATGTTAAAAACAACATAGAAAAATCTTTGAACTATTTTTGAAGAGCCACATAACCAGTTAATTCTGATAAGAAATAGTTAAAATCAAGATAAAAATTTTATTCAGACAACTGCAGTACTGTAATATGACTTCACCAGTCATTTTATTTTTTCTCTTAGTTAATTAGTGTTTTGTGTATTCAGCACTTAAACATAAGGCAGAGATTTGTTTCACCTAACTTTAGCTGGCTAAAGATAGGTTTCTGGTCTAAGCTGTGTGTTCCAGAGGATGATTCATCTCAGCTATCTCAGACACCAAAAGTGGTTTCATATCTCAGACATCCTAGAATGGGATGAGTCATTGTGGAAGTTTCTCCCTCTCTCTTCCCCGACCATAGGAGAGCCTGCATAATGAGCCTGGACTAGCCTAACTTTCAGACATCCATAGCTGAAGGAAATGAGTTCTGCCCAAAGTGCAGTTTTAATACTAAACGTAGAGAAAGTGCTGAAAGTCTAGTGGACTTAATTGACTCCTGACTAAATGTGCTGTATGATATTGTAGATTCTTGCTTATATGAATCTTTTTTTCATGCAATAATGTCCTTTTAGATGACACAATTCACTTACTGATCTTAGTTGCCCTAAGAAAAAAACTTCAACAGACGCAGTTTTTGCTTCCTTTTAGGGCATTTATCGTTACTAGCACTGCTATGCCACTCATTGGTGTTCATAGTAAAAAGTTATTTCTTCTTTAACTTAAAAGTAAAATGTAATTGAACAGCAAAGTGAAGAAATAAGCATGAGAAAAAGCAACTAATCAGGTTAGAAAGGAATCCACAGGATAGCAGCAAAGTGAGTGGTATATATAAAGGAAAAAGCTCTTGATTTAACATGGAAGAAGGAAAAAAAAATGCCTTGGATCCAATTACACTCAAAGACCTGTACCTGTAAATTGAAGAAAACTGTAATCAGTTTTAAAATAAATATAAATAAAAGTAGTCTTGAGACAGAAATAGTGAATGAACAAAAGGGTAAACAATGGAAAGAAAATGGAAATAAGATGCTTTGAGCTAAACAAAGGTCAGCTTCTAACAGAGTATTAAATAATAGGAAATATAAGAAAAAATAGCTTGAGAGATATATTTTGTTTCGAGTTCTTGTGCTAAGCCTACTTTTGTCTTAAAGTTGCCCTTTCTCCAGCTCCAAAAGGACTGACATTGGTTGTCCACTTTCGTCTGGCCTTGCTTCATTTGACCTTGACAGTCATCTGACCTGGGTTAGAATTGCTGCAGCAGTGGCTTATAAAGTCCACAGTAATCTATAGTTTGCTGGTTTAGCAAGCAAGCTGCTTTAGTACAGAGAGAAAGAGGAGAAAACAGCATTGTGGTATTTCGGGTGTGTAACACATGGACTTGGTAGTTGGTGAATAGTAGAAAATATTCACATATACAATCACAAATAGTTTTAGATAGGAAACATAGTTTTCCTTAATGTAAATTATATATACTTTGTTCTACTCTAATTGCACAGGACATGCATTAATTGATGAAAGATTATGAAACACATGTAACACCATACTTCATAAAACACTGAAAATGCAAGTAAATGAAAAGCCATCTGCTAACATAAATTTTCAGATCTTTCTTCATCTCCCAAACACTTATTTATTGCATGCTGCAGGTTCTATACCTTAGCTGTAGCTCTGTCCTTCTTTTGCCCTTCAGTCCAATCTTTTTACATAAGTTTCTCCTCCTCTTTCAATTCTAATAGTTTTGTTTGTTTGATGTTCTGGTTGGTTGCATTGATTGACAGAATGCTCAAATTTGCATGCTAACGCTAGGTTTGCATATATTATAACCTGGAAAAACTTTATATTTTGGAGCTAAAATTCTCCATGCTTGCGTTCTACCTGAAGACATTTTTTATTATTTTTAAGGACCGTTTCTTTTTTTTAATTCAGTCCATATAGATCTATTGTTTACAGTGGAGGGAAAACATTTTCTTTGGTATAAGAAACCAATGCACAGAGCATTTTAAGATCTATATACAATGATTATTTAGCTCGAGTTAGAAACTCATCATTAAAACAGTCCTTCTGTGAAGTGCCTCCTAACATTTTGGAGAAGACTGGAGTTGATTTGGCCAGGTTTGAACCTTGGAAAAGTGTCCTTTATTCTCCATAAAGAGTGCTTTGTTGCAACCATGAGTAGCTCTGAAGGTAGAAATACTTGATAATAGGAAGTTCTTCAGTCTATCAGACAAAAGCAAAGCTCTGTTCAGTTACTGCAGACTAACTAGAGACATTCTAATGCAAAATCCAGCAGTTGGTAAAGACAAATAATTGCTAAATCTATTTGCAAGAAACTTGATGGATTTTTCTGCATGCGAGTCTTTAACAATCTCTTCTGAAAGGTAACTTGAGATTGAAATGAAGCACATGAACTGCAAATGCCTTGGTAAAATTGTATGCAGTGTATGCAACAGAGAAGTTATACTAGATATTCATGATGCTTTTTAGCTTTAAGTGCCTGTGAATCCACTGAACTGTATATTTAGTACTTGTTAGCAGAGTCTAGAGTGAATATGATGTTGTGTTTGTGTGAGTAGTAGTTTACCAGGCTCTTATATTTAAGGTTTCAAAAACTGCTTGTTTTATGAATGCAAGAAAGAATATGTTATTACAAGATGTTATATGTGCACATAAAGTTAATACTTCATAGTGCTTGTATGCAATCATGTACTTGAAAACTCTGGGTCACAGTCTTATCAAGTATAAATATAGCTCCATTGATAACATATGGGGATCTGGCATGGTTTATAATCACATTTCTTTACCTATGTTGCTAATAAAAGCTTTTCTTATCATGAGTGGAAAAAAATTGCAAGTTACTCCTTAATTGCTGTGCTTTTTGCTCCTTTTTGGTTTGCTCTGATCAAATCAACAAGCAGTTTGACTTTCAGATTCTGAAATGCACAGCATTTGCTTTTAATGCTGCTCCTTTTCTGTTGAACACACTTTTTTTTTCTTTTAAGTTTGCCTGTGTGTTTGTACAAAATTTAAACCATGAGTTAGTCCTGTTTGACTGACGTAGTTTATTGTGTAGCTATGACTTTTCTATTCTTCATAATATCTGCCTAGACAAGCGGTTTCTTGGATTCATTAGTAAAAAAAACAAAAAAATCCCAACCCCCCCCCCCCCCAACCCAATCCAAAATCTACAAGCACAGTAAGTTACTGGCTTGGATAAGCACTCTTAACACATTGTTTGAACACTTACTACAACCAGACCACTTTGTACTGTTACCTGAAGCCCTCACCTTCAATATTTTGGTTTGTAGTGTTTTTTCCAGAGTATTTTTGCATGGAGCTTGCCTAGAATCATTGTTTGACTGAAATAACAGCACGTTCAGCAAGAAATTCTTTGAATAATAGTTAAATGGTCACCTCTACAAATTTAACATGAGCATAATGTTCAGTGTATCCTATACACTATCTTATAGTGGATAGTTATTGAAGGCAGACAGGCTTCTTCAAGTACTTCTAGATGGCAAACAGCCTAAAATTCTTCAGCAGTGTTACAGTTCCTTAATTTAAGGTTTACGGAGAGAAAGTTATTATAGGGATTTGCCAGTAGCTTAAAATCTTTAAAGTGAAACTCCTTACTTTCCTAACTGCCATGGAATAGATCTCCATTATTTGTCAGAAATGCTGGAATTGTTAGGGGGCCACATCTCTGTAGTGAGTATCATTAATCTGCAATACATAGGCAACAGTTAGGTGTCAGTTCAACAAAGCATATAACGGAAAGCTTTTTTTGCTTAATCACCCCTTCCGCCCCAGAATAACAAGTAGATTTGTTTCTCTCATTTATGTATACAAGCTTATGACCTTTTGTTCGTTGCTTTACAGCCTAGGTGCGAGCTGTGATTCTGTTTTTCTAAGTATACCAGATAAATGCCGATTTCCAAGATTTGTCTCTTAACAGAATTAGTACTCGGGGCTTATTTGAATCACTAGGAACTCACAGATTTCTGTGCCTAATAATACATTTTTTACCTTTCCTCTGTGCTTTTAGACATGCATGTATTCTTGCTTATACAAGTAAGCACTCGCTTGGATACTGTAGGAGCCCTGTCTAAAAGTTACTGTAGAAATATGTCAATACTGTATTTCTTTGTTTTTCAGGCAATGAAGAAGGCATCCAAGAGGCAGCAGAATCAGATGGTGATGCAAGGTCAGGGAAACCAGGGCAACATGCTATGGAGGCAGAAGATTGGGATGGGCCAGGTAGGAAAATACAACTGAAAACCCTGAGAAATTTTTTAACTACAGATTCCAAGAGTTTGTTGTTTATATTTTAGTACATGTATTCTGCTTTGCATTGTTTTTCAAATGGACTGTTTCTTTTATGCTCCTTTGGTTTCAAGGATATCAACAGATAAGTACTGAGATAAAGATCTTGAGTAGAAAGCTGTTTTGGCCATACTGTTTTGTGAGTAAATTGTTTAATGTAAAATACCTTAGAGCTCTGCTTGAAATAAAGGAAAATGTTGTTGCTTAGAATTTTAGCGTTAAAATTTATCAATAAGTTCCCAGTCCCCTGGGTGCATTAACATAGAACCTTTTCTACTCTGTTTTCTGAGGCTGGAAGACCAAACACCTGTGTATCTTCTCAAGCTTTGTGCCTACATGTAGCAGCACACTGAGCTTAAAAAATGGATATGGTAACTACTGATGTTTTCAAGGACTTCTTTTACCAGTTTTAGCTTGATATAAATCGGTTAGCATGTGGTCATTGATTTCAATTAAAAGAGAAATTCTTAGATTGCAATCAATAAAGTGTTAGAACTTTGCATTAAAACAGTAATTTGCAGTAACATCTTTTGTTGTGAACAGTGAAGATGGTGCAGGCATAATACTGCTAAGATGTGATAGTTGCATAAGAATACTTTCTAAACATCTGTTCAACGTAAATATGTAAAACTTGTCTTGTATCATTAAAATACCTAAGATAAAGGGATAAATTGTATTTCCGAATTAGGCAATTCTCCAGTTGAATTCAATGCAATGTTTTCATGGGGTGTGGACTGTGGAATGGATCTTAAAATCTTATATTTACTATATTTTAATAGTGCTGCTGGGAAAACATGTATTTGAAGCCAAATATAACCTGAGAATAGCTGTATCTTTAATAGAAATTTTCCCTAAAAGAGATGAGCATGTCAGAAAAGAATTCCAGAAGCATTCTATCAGTAATTTATCATGCAATAATAGCATTTCATTAGAAAAATTCCTATATTTCAATCACATTTTCATCCTTGCTTGATTTTGCAAATTACTGTATGATGTTCATGAAGAGAAGAACACCACTAATGGTAATTTTCTGAAACCAATGGCTGGAAAATATAATGCAAACAAAAATGAAGACATAGTATATCTGATTATTATGATGTCATTTAAAATGTTTTTAATGCTAATACACAAGTAAGTTGATATTCTATATGAAGCACTATGATATATAAAAACAAAATTTAGTATTAAAATGCATCATAGTACATTTAAAATAACACAAAAAAAATCCTTGGGTAAAGCAGAATAACCTCTTCTAGCTTCTTGCAGATTTAGAGGCCATCAGGTATTAATGTATATTTTTTCTTTGTTTCGTTAAAATAAACTCTCTTAAAATGGTAATCTTTTTGTTGCTTTTTTGCTTTTACTGTATTTCAGTATAGTTGAATTTTTTATTATTGGCAGTTACTGTTCTTTATAAGAACTAACATATAAAAGTTTGAGATGTGTTTTTTATGATAGTAAGGCATAAAGGGGGTAAAGTTGTATATTTTGATTTTTTTAAAATATATAGATATTTGATGACTGTCCTCATTGTTAAACAGTAATATGTGTTTAGCTCTCATCATGCATATTTATTGATAACTTATGTTTGGGATAAGATAGAAATCATAGCTGAATATGGGGAAATTCCTTTTCGCCTTAGAAAACTGATGGCCACAAAAATGAAATCAGAAGCTTTATTGTATTTAAATATTGATTCATTAAAAGGGAATAATGTATGTGAAAAATGGCAAGTGTTGGATACATACCACATGCCAAGCTCTCCATCTTGCATGCTTTCTGAAATCAATTCAGTTATTTATTGATATGGAAAAAGCAATGATCACCAGAAGATCATTTACGACTGTACAATACAAGAAAAAAGATAACTTTTTCTTTCATGTCTTTGAGGAAAACAGAGTGAAATCTTTTGTTTATTCAGGTACATGCTAGGACATCACAAACAGAACCAATAAAAACTTTCCTGCAGCACTTTATCAACCTAATAATATAATAGAGATGCACCCTCTAAGAGTAGGTGGCCATATGTTGTTTGCTATCAGGTCTACCTCTGATCTCCTCAGAGCTCTCAGAATTCCAGCGCTGGCTGTTCTGTGTTACAAGCTGCTGTCCTGGACTGTGACAATTCAAGGATTCTTGTAAATGAAGCTATTCATGAAAGCTATTTTGTTATTTTGATTTTTTCTTTTTATATGCCAGGAGAGCATATTGTTATTTTCAGAGCCAGTACTTGCAAGGAACTGAAGTTCTGAGTTATTCATTAGTAATAACTTATTCATGGATGAGTCAAAATTAAGCTTCCAGACATGAACTGAAGTTTAGTTTAAAAATTTACATTGTTATATGGTTCACATGCAGTCTCAAACCTTTGTAATTAGAATATTTTTATGAAGAAAAATCTATCCTTAAATGTACTGCAGCTCCAAACAGTTTCTACTGAGGCAGTCTTTCAAATTACAAGATTAAGTGACCTTCACTCACCATCAAGGACTTCCTGCAATGATGATGCCTGTGCTGTGCAGTCACTAAGAGTTTTACCTGAATGTTTTGTAAACTTATCCTCATTTTTAAAAAATTCTTGTTAATGAGAAGACGACTCTATGAAATAATGGAAACTGAGGTCAATAGCCTGCATACAGACACAGAGTTGAGGACCTGATCCTTTTTCCATTATAGCTAACAGCAGAAGTCCAAGGAATAGGAAGAGTCTGCACAGCAAGACTGGGCTTAGACAAATCTTATGTGAAAAGATTTATTTTTTAAAAGTGGAGAGGAAATGAAAGCACAGATCACTTTACAGCCTTAAATATAGTGTTTGTTATCACATGCATGCCTTGATATGTGTAGACGTGTATAGTTCCATAACCTTTATGCTATTGCCAGGATAACAGTGCATCTGAGGCCAGTCATCAATGTTTAACCGACAATGAACAAAAGGAGGAACTCATTCATGTTTTCTATAGACCATCAACCACACAAGAGAATAGGATCATTCCCTTTTAACTGCACACCTACTCTATGTAAGAATAGAAACCTGCTAAACTTGGAGAACTATAAATGAAATATCTTAGAGGTTACATGCGTCCAATACCAAAACTTATTAAAATCTCTGAAAGCCATAGATGTCAGGTTCCTAAATTGGAATAATGTTGAGCCAAGCATGAGGAAATTACGTTTTATTCACCATCTTGACAGATAAAGAAAAAATGTTTACATTGCTTGCTTAGAATCTAGAGATCATGCTTTTATACATGAACAGAATTTAAAAAGGTAACAAATATGAACTGTATCAAAAGGGAGAAAACACTTGAATGAAAAAGCATGAATTCTAACTTGGAATTGTTTAAGAACAGATTTCCGTAAAACTTTAATGAAAGTGATGGCTTTTTAAATTTTTTATTAAAACCTTTATTAAAGGTTTTTATTAGTTCTGTTTCAAAGAAAATTTAAGAAAAAAACAAGTTTAAAAATCAATGGGAAAACAGGATAAATAAATACCATTGGATATAAGACAAATAGTAGGAACTGCAAAAGGTGGCTAAAAAAAAAAGCATGTAAATAGAAGTCTATGGATAGCTTCATTAGGATAGTAAGATGGCATTTTAAAACATGCCAAGGAAAGTGCATCAGAAAATTGCTATTGATCTATTACAAGAAAGGTATAGTTGTTATAGGGGACAAAGAGTAGAGTGATTTAAATATTTCTGATCTGCTTAAAACAAATATTTGAGATGGATAACATATTTGCCTCTAAGTGGTAATTGTAATTCTGTTCCATCAACAACTAATCAATATGTTAAACCTGCTTATTCCTAGGTAATTTAGGCACTCTGATAGTTTTTGTAAGAGCTAGCCAACTAGAAGTCTTGATCACAAGTCTTGATTTTCAAGAAGTTTTGAGATAATTTGGAAATTCTGGAATACTAGAAGAAAAAAATTATGTTCAAAAAGTGTAAATCCAGTGTGGTCTGGATAATAACAGACTTGTCCACATGGTAGTAGTCCCAGTGGAAGTAATGGGATAAGTGATGTAAAGCCCTTTTATTAAAGGGAGGTTAGTATTAATGCCAATCATTATAGGAAAAATAATAGAAAAAATAGAAAAAATAGATCTCGTCTAACTAACTTAATATGTAATGGTGAGATACCGCATACTAGTTTTCTGTAATATGTTTACAATCCAAAGAAAATATTAAATAATGGATAGGTATTGCTACTGCAGGATCTGAATTACTTGACAACTACAGCAAAACATTGGTTTCAGTATAATCAAATGTGAAAACGTGCTTATGGGAAGAAAATAAGTGTTTTACTGTGGACGGCAATGTGTCTGAAAAAGTCTTGGGACTTGGTGAGGCAGGGGTGAGCTCTGAAAGAGTTATGGCCAAAAGACTTATTCAGGTTCTTGGATTATTAAACCGTGCAAAATCAATTTGGAGTAGAGAGGTTAACCTGCTTTTCTAGTTAGCACAATTGTTTGATGCTGGAGCAGTGTTGTCTTTCTAGCATTCCCAGTTTGTAAAAAATGTTGAAAATTTGAAACAGGTTCAGAGAAGAGTCACTAGAATGTTTAAAGGATTGGAAAGCATGGCGATATTATGAATGTTCCGTATTTATTTTGTCAAAGAAAAAATTGAGGGGCAACCTGATTACACATTATCACTACCTAAATTTAGTGGAACTATGATAACAATTAGCACCTTATTTTAGCAAAAAAATCAGAAGATCAAATGGATGTTGAAGCTCCACGATTCTGAACACAAAGAACAGACTTCAATGCTTAAGGAGTTAATCACTGGAACATTTTGTGAAGGGTCATTGTAGATTATCTGTCAGGAATATTTACATCCAGGATAAGATATTTTTCTAGAGCACATGATCTAGTTCTGAGGTAAGTACTGTATTTTTAAGTGGGATAGATTCACAGGAGTCAGTCTGCCCTGTACTGGGGCAGAAGTCAGACTGGCTGACCACAGTAATTGTTTGTAACTAAAAATGAATGAATAAATGAATCAATATATATTAGTTTTATAAATAGTGTACACTTTAGATGCATTTTATAATGATTTAGTACCAGCAGTGCTCCACATCAAGCAATTTCTTTTCTTTTTTTTTTTCCCTCCAGAGATAGTGTACACAAGTTATGTTAGGAATAGTAACTTCTGTATGCCCTTTTTAAGTTCTGTGCTATTGTTCTTTAGTGGTGGAGTAAAACATTACAGCAGAAGACATCCATACCAAATTGGTGAATAATATGTAAGGCAAATTTTTTTCAGTGGAGACAAATCAAAAGATTCTTTTATTGTAGACAAATGGGACAGGATTTCAAAGTTCTGACGAACTCGGCCAAAATGAAATTTTCAAAACCCACTTCACCATCCTGTGTGCTCAGTTCTTTTGACAGCCCTTTCTTGTCACAGAGGTCCAATAACCAGTGAGTGTCTCAACCATTGATGAAACTGTATCTGGAGGGTACCCATTAAGATAGTGAAATATTCTGTCTTAACAATTGGGAAACTGAGTACAGGACATTTACAGATGTGAAATTGATCCCACTCAAAAAAATCAGGTCCAAAAGAGAAATTGGATCTAACTCTTTTGCCAACCTTGTTCCCTGCGTGGACTTTTATTTTCATGGCAACAAGAGAACACAGTTTACTTACAGAACATGCTGATTTTACGAGTTGGACAGTCTTGAAAATCAGTCTTAAGTTCTTTTGAAATGTATCTGAATTTTTCTTGGAAAGGGAGAGAAGATGATTTGTTCCCACATCCAGAATGGAAAAATATGCAGTAGAAAATAAGACTGAAAACTCTTGTGGTCATTTTATGATTTTTTTATATATATTTGCATGTAAAGAGCCTATCTGCACATAAAGTGAAAGCTTCCCATGTGTAAAATTCTGCCTCCAGTAAATCAATAGAACTTTTGCTATTGATAACAGTAAGGCAGGATGAAGTCACAGCTCATGTTAAATCTTTGGAGACTCATCATAACATATATGCATATATCAAAGAACTGTTAAACAAAAATATGAAGGCTAGTTAAATATAGCAAAGTATAATTTCTTTTTCTTACCATTGTAGGCTGATGCTATTTATTATAATATGTTAGAAAGTGTAAGAAAAAGCAGTAAATAGCAAATTAAATAGTGTTTTAAAATAATGATATACTATGTGCTATGCTGCTGTTAATTTTTATTGAAAGATACAGAGGAACAGTCTTTTATGTGAATTCTGCAGTGTTTCTTTAGCAGGATGTTGGTCAATAAGGTTCTAGTGATCATTGCACATGCCAGGTTCACATTTCTACCTCTTATAAAAGGTAGTTTGAAAAGCTTTTCCTAATAGATTTCCTGTAACCATTCATAAGAATCACTGTAAATATGTATTGTTTGTTGGGGTTACTCCACATTACTTAGCAGTACTATAAACAGTTTGGGTTACAAGGCAGAAGTGTGTAAATTAGAATGGAATGGTTGGTAGATCACTGTGAGATGTAAACAGACACTAATGATAGTCTTTTTTTCTTTTTTTTCTTTTCTCTCTCTCTCTTTTTTTTCTTTCTTTCTTTCTTTTTAAACCAGTCCTAAGAAGGACTTGGAGATTACTGTCCTGATTTCGTTTCTTTTTTGATTGGGGAAATGTGGTAGATATAAGATCTTGGAAATGCTATTTGATGTAAATTAACAAAAATCCATGAAACATAGTTAACCATAGATATAGTCTGACAGTAAGAAGAATATTGTGAAGAAGCAGAGGAAATCATAGAATGACTGTGTGTTACTCTGACAGTGAATCGGTATTATCTCTGCTATCAGATAATGCAGTTATCATTAATTTTCACATTTGCATTTCAATCTTTGGAAGGAAATGACTCTTGCCGGATGAAGATAAGAGCTCTGTACCACTATAATGAACCATCATTTTATCCTGATGCTTTGTATCCATATGAAAATGAGGCTGGGTGGTGGTGTGGTATGTAAGGAGGGGGCTTGGGGGGGGGGTCATAGAAACATTATAACAAAGTGTCAAAATCACTGCAGACTTTTGGAGGCCTTTATGAAACAAGAGGCAGTCTAAATAAATCTTCTGTAGTGAAGTGGATATTGGATTAAAAGCAGAAAGCCCATACTGGGGGATGGGGAAGAGACCTTGGAGGAAGAGGGAAAAATTCTGTGAATCTTAATCCAGTTTCCATCACTAGTTTGGAACTAAGAAGAGGTCATGCACACTCAGAATAGCTGAAGTATGGTGGTAATAGTCATCAAGTTAAGCCTTGCACTTCAGGCATATTTTGGTGCTTGAATTCTATGGTCAGGTATGCACTGGAAACGGAAAGGTTGATGAAGGAAACGCTAGTGGACTTTGTGGTTTGGATTCTGATAGTGGATCTGTTTTAAGAGGTCATCATGCCTGTGCATTAATTTCAGAATTTCAAATTATTTTCATTCTGGTGTATAGAAGTGATCTAGATGTTCAAGGACTGTAGTGTTCCCAGTCATTTTTCATGTATAACACAGATTTATATTGAAACCTGAAAGACTTTCTAAAGAATTCTGCATGGCATTGTTCCGTTGCAGGTCTGGTTGCCTAAAACCATTGTTTCCCAAATAGTCTTCATCTATATTCAACTCATTTGACCTTAATGGTGTGGTTAATGGCTGTAATTTACAGATTCTGTCCTTACATCATTGGGACTCACTGCCAAACTTCTGCTACAAGCATGAGATCTTGAGATTTATTTTTTTGTAAACAAAAGCTGAGAGGCTAATATCATCACATAGCTGTAAAAACTGATACTTTAAAACAGTCATTCTTAGTGTTTAACCTATAAATGTTTGTAGGAGCTCCAGGATATTCATCTTGCCACTGACCAACTCCTGGCAGCCCTTTCTCCAGGTGCAGTTCTCGGATTGAATTATTGAATTATAGGCTGTGGGGTGAATTATTCTGAGGGCTGTAGCAGCCTTCTTCCTCCTGCAGACCTTCCCAATGGCCCTGCCTCTCTGCTCTGACATGATAAACACACTCCTTCCTGTCCCTTCATGAGAAGGTGCAGGGGCTAACAGCTGTAAGAAAAAATAGACTACACCTGTGTTAGTAAATTCAATAGTGTATACTAATGAAGTGTTGAACTGGTCCCTGGCACGGTTTTGGTTCAAGCTGTCAGTCTTCCCAAGTATTTCCCAGTCAGAGTTTAGGAGTTAATTCCAGGGAGCATTCTCAATAGGTAGTTTGAATTTGAAGACCTATTTAATGCTTAAGCAAGATTCCCAGCACATAGATGTGGCCCATTCTGTAGTATTAGGCCTCCATGCCCAGAAACTTTCCTTGGCCCAGGTAATTAACCTTCCTTTACCTTTAAGGGACGTAACCACTACATAAATGGGTTATTCCTTCAAGACAATTGATCTTGCTAGCAGACTGTTCTCTGCACAGGCCTGAAAGATGAGAAACTGAGAGTGGCTGTGTGAACTAACATGTAAGTAGTGACCTGATCTTTGCTACCATCTTTCCCACATGCAACTTTGACTTTTGTGGGTAACAGGTGTTGCGTGACCTACTAAGCATGTGTAATGGTTAAAACAAAGACTTAATGAGGAGTCTTCATTTTATGGCCAACCCTGACAAGATAAAATGTTTCCCATTAGCCGGAAATGCTCATCACCAAGTCTTTAAGATAAAAATGAGGCATAATGCAGTTTCCATAGAATCAAGTGAATAGGCAATATTTACTATTGACAACTATGAGATAATTTCCTATCTCGATGTTACTTTTTTGTTATGGTGACTTCTGGAGCTCCGTGTCGTGATTTAAGGTGCAAATATAGTAGAATTCTGTAAACTTGGAAATAAGCATTACTTAATTTGACTTGCAGCATAACATATCAATAAGCAGCAGGCTCATCACTAAATATTGAGCCTTTGTCAGGCATTCCAAACTTTTTGTCATTTGCCATTTGTTTATCATAGTCTCATGAAACTAATGTATATATATGAATTTAAATTTCATTTCAAAATCAGGTGCTGTAGAAATGAATCTAGTTTAGAAATAACATTTTGTCGTAAGGATGTTTCACATTCCTAGAGCTGTAATTTTATTTGAACCAATATCCTTTTAGAATATTTTCAAATGCAGCACTTCATTTTTATGCTAGTCAAAATGTTTCAGAGAGGTGAAACTGTCTAGAACATTGAAGTATATTGTTTTTAGTTTGACAGTATTCATTTAATATTTCTGGGCCTTTATTTACCCATTTGACAAAGCAAAGCTTTTCTCGTTTTGTGTTAGGTGTAAATTGTTCTTTGGAACTATTTTCATCTGTAAGTGGGCAAGTTTCTAGGCTAACTAGATCTGAAATTGATCCAGTGTCTTCCTGAATTCTTTTGTTCCCTTCTGTGTACATCTAGCATAAGGCAAGAGCATTGGCTTGGCTAAAAGGCAATGAACTCTGAATGAAAAGTGATTAGAAATGCATTCTATTTTGATTGGCATTTGTTTCAAGCACAAAAGACGACTTGTTCTCTGAAAAAGTTGATAGCTGGGAAAGGCATGTGTGGGGGACAAATGATCAGATTCACTAGGTGCCTCACTTTGGGCATGATATGTTATATAGTGGATATTATGTAAAGTACAAATCCCTGTAGGTCACACACTGTGAAGGACTCCTACTCTCTGAAATTCTGCAGGGAATCAATGAACATCTGCATTACAATACATTGTTTCTTGTAGTTTCATGCACCAAGGGACCTGCAGAGGCTGGCAGAAAGCTTTGCACTTTTCAGCTGTCTCCACTGTAGTTTGGTCATAAAGGCAATCTAACACCCTGCTAATTGCAAAGGACTAGGAAACAATGTCTGTTTTTGGAAACAGATGGGGTGAGAATCAAAAGGGACATGTAATTGGTCCACAACTATTTTGCTCTTTGTTGTGTTTTTCTCATTAATTCAGCTAAGATTATTGCATGCAGAATACTGCATAGCAACACTGCCTCGAACAATGGAAGGACGGATGTGTTAATACATTGAACTATATACTCAACACGGAGTTATTTACCATGCAAAGCTACAGTCCAGCAGTTGAATGCAAGCACCTAGTGACAGGTGCTAGATTTATTTCTTAAACTGGCAGGTTTCAGTTTCAGTGGTGTATCCTGTGTTTAGCATATCATTAAAGAAAATATTTTGATTTTCAAAATACCTTTTCCTCCTACCCCTTTGAAAGCTGCTTTATCTAGTCTCTGTTAAGATGTCATAACAAAGAAGTTGGAATAACCTAATGAAAACAATAAAACGTTATCATCAGGAACCATTGTACCTCCATTAGAAAGAACCAGTTTTTGCTGGAAGTAAAAATTTAATGCAACATGTCAGTGATAAACTGGATACTGATATTTACCCAATAAAATTACACAATCAGTTCAGAATGGTTCTGAGCCCTGAAAGGGAGCTAGACAGAGTTGGCCTGGGACTGAGAGAAAGTCTTAAGGACAAAATTCCTGTTGGTGTTGTGTGTTTAGTTCAATCATATCCAGATTAGCTCTGAATAAGATTTTAAGATTTGAGATAATTTTTCAAATGTGAGTGCTCAAAGGTCTTTTAATTTTTCCAAGTGTGTTAGTTGATTTTGATTTTGGGCTAAATATATTCAGTACAGTTTAAAATAAGAATAATCTTGAAAGAATGTTCTTGTGTTATCAACTCTGAAAAATACCAACATTGCAGCCTGTTGTTTTTGACTTCCTTGTATTGTGTGACTGGTAATGTATGTAGCTTCAGAGCTTTCCAAGTGTGTTAATAATACTCAGGGATGAGTACAAAATATTTTTTAGCTTTTGTATTTGTGCATAAGATACTCATCCACACCTCTATTTTGTGAGACTGGGCAACCAGTCCAGTAAATCTATTTCCTCTTTTATGATATGTTACAAGAGCTATGAAGAGGGATCAAATTGTCCTGTCATTCCTTACCCTTGCTCTCCTTTATCCTTTTTCTCCCTCAAGACCTCTAAATGGTGTGGTGATGGTGGCAAAATGAACAGTCATACTTGACTTTAAAATATGTTCTTGGGAATTATAGGTAGAGAAGCTTGCTGGTATGTTACATAATTTAATCTTGAGTAAGTATTGTAGGACTGTGCTATGCCATATTGTATGTTATGAAGAAAGATTGTCTGGTAGACTTCAAAAATTGAGAATAAAGTTAAAGAAATCATATTTTACTTAAAGAAGATACTCAAGGTGGGCTGACTTCTGTCTCTGTTTCTCTTAATTTTTTGTAAATATAGTTGCATTGAAATTAAAGATATTTCATCAGCATAAAACTATGATGATTGATTATTATGGATAATATAGAAAGATATACACTATGGACCAAATGTTCAAAAGTGGTGCATATATACACTTTGGGATGGCTGATTCTTAAAGACTGGCTTTTGAATTACATAATTGTGTGAAAATAAGACTTCATTAAGTTATCCGAAGTTTGATACTCATGTTGTGGTGCCAAAACCACTAATCAGTACAGAAGTCTTTGGCCTGCTTTTATAAATAAATATTAGTTTTTATACAGAATGAGATTATCTGGACAGCACTCATGATTAGCATTCACCAGGAGAGTTTTCTTAGGTGTAGTGCAGTCCTGTTTCCAAAGTTTACTTGAATGCAACATTGTAAAGGCTTCAAAATTTTTAACAAGTTCTGATAAAATAATGTATCATTTTAAACTTTATTTACCTAATGCTTTTATTTGTATTTTATGAACTTTTATTGACTTTCAGAAAAGGCTTTTTTTCCCCAATTATAGAATTGCTCAGCACTTGATATTGACTACTTTTCAAAGTATGCATTGGATCTCAACTTTTCATGGAAATTTTCTTTAAGAGGTACTCTCTAAATATATGCCTATTTCTAGCAGCAGAGAAAAAAACAAGCCTACAAGAAAACAACAGACATTTTGGTGTGTTGCAGTCCGATAAGAGCTAGCATTTTGCTTAATTACTATATCCATAACATTTTAGCCATCAAATTTTGAGCCTCTTCCAAGGAAATTATTTTTCTCTCATCTCTTCCTGCTAATCCTTGTTTTAATAGTTACAACTTACTTAATTTTCTTTTCTGTAACTTCATGCCACAGTGCGTGAATCATCTGGAATCGAAGAACAGTGTGATAAGGTTGCTGACAGGGATGTGAATGGGAGAGGAACAATGTAGAATTTAAAATGGTTTATACATGCCAGGGGACATCTGTAGGGGACACTGGAGAAGTGTACTTGCATATTACTACGATACCGTCAAACATGTGATCTGACAGAACAGTGGAGAATGAGGCGCATTGAACTCTGTCCTTCATGGCATACAAATAAGATTCAGGTTACTTTGATAATATTCTGTATGAATATTTCTGATTGATTGCCAAAAATCCTTTAGTTGTACCTCTGATCAATATGTTTTACGATGCATATTGATAACCGTGATGCAATAGATTAATAGTTCCTACTAATTGTTCGCTCTCAGAGCATGGTACACCATACTCTACACAGAGGGAAACTGAGTAGTGAAACTCAATAATATTCTAATAGTACTTAGAAAGTCTGCTTCTTATTATTAAAAAGCCTGTTACTGCTTGCTTTTTTAATTTTCATGTAAGAGAAGATATATGTAATATGTAGCAAAGCATGTCACATTACTTTCACTATTTCTCGTTTCTGGGATCATTGTCCTAGAAGAATGCTATGTGCATTTCCCCAGAGCTTGGACATATCATGACACTTATCTAAAGAGAAAAATGATATACTTTTAAAAGAAAAATGCTGACCTAGTTAGTGAGGCTGAAACCATTAATTAATTAGAAGTCATAATTGCAATTACATGGTAAAATTAATTTATCATGAAAATAATCCTATCAGTTTTCCTTTTTTTGGAAAAACGGAACCAAATGATTTTCGCAGCCCGTATTGCTTAAGGCTGATACTACAGTGATACTGGTTTAGAGTGAATAAAGTAATCAAATTCCATTTTCAAGATCTGAAATTCTGGGACTGCAGCAA
Source organism: Dromaius novaehollandiae (assembly GCF_036370855.1). NCBI lineage: Eukaryota > Metazoa > Chordata > Aves > Casuariiformes > Dromaiidae > Dromaius > Dromaius novaehollandiae. The sequence goes on along the minus strand of NC_088099.1, from coordinate 141,844,325 downwards.
TGATAGTTTTTATATTATATAAGTTTCACTTGAACTGTAATTTTGTAATTACATATAATATATAAAGCATATATACACAGATAAATGCATAAAAGGAAAATAGTGTGCCGAAATTTAAAAAGAGTGAATTGAAGATAACACAGCACATAATATATAGAAAAATTCATGTAACGTGGCGAGTATGCTAGAGTGTGTGAAACTCAGAATGCCTTTTCTGTCCTCAGGCTATTTAGACTTCCTTGATATTCAAATCTTAATGTACATTAAATGGAATTTAAGGAGGTCCACCTTGCTGGACCTCAGGCAGACTTAGCAAGTAGTGCTCCTTAGGGGTATCACTTTATGTATATATTTGCAAAGATGTTATAGCCATGAAATATAGTCCTTTGATGACATCATAACTGTGAAATATGACTTTATTTTCCTCACCAGCAGTCAGAACTTGGCTTTATCTATATTAAGCAGTCCGTATGCATAAATAAAGAACAGCAAATACTGAAGTTACCTGCTGTAATCCAACATGGCTGCCATCCATGGGAGTGCTGTTCACTCCCAGTGATGCCATGTGTCACTCAGAGGGACTGTTTGCAGAGTTTGGTGCTGTCAAAATATGGCTAAGCTTAGTGTAGTCTTCTCATCAAAACTGTTATAACAAGTATTGTAGGTACTATTAGACAGCTACATGTCCAAATTTAGCAATTACCTAGACTAATAAATTCTAACAGAGGACAGAATTTTATTATTTTATCTGAAAGTATTCAAACTTTGTCTGTTTTTATGTTTAAGAATCTCCAAATGTATCATTAAAATTTCTGGCCCCTCTGACGTAAATAGCAAAATACACATTGATCTCAATGGAGTTAAGGTATTAACCATCTATATTCATTAAATAAGTGTATGTATCATTTGTATGAAACTCACCAATAGACTTTGTAGGAGGAAGATTGTTAGCCAAAGTTATCAGGGGGGCGTCCATCAGCCAAAGACTTTTTGTTGTTAATCGGAGGTAAAAACGAGAATATTTCCGAGCATTTGAAATTCTCTTAAATCTCCAGGGGAAAACATTCATAGAACAGTGCAAGAAATGCATGCTTTTTCCAGGCGGACCAAGCATTTCTGATTTGAAGATAAGATCACTAAATCTTCTTATCACATGGAAAAAAAAAATCTACATTTATAAGAATGCTTTTGGTCTTATAGATGCCTGTCCTGCAAAGCGTTTACAAATTTTCAAGTTAATGCATATGAGCATGCCATTGAATGAACAAAGGACTACTCACATGCATTAAGTTAAACACATGCAAGTATTTGTAGCATTGGAGCCTTAGGTCATAAGCTCTCCCAGGCAGTTGTACTTTCTACATACTAAGCATATTGTTAGCATGCAAATATTAATAGGGCTGCAATTCTAAGCAATGCTAAAGGCCCCTTTCTGCTGCTCTGACTATGTAAAGGGGCATCAAAGTATGTGTGAATTACCTTTAGTAAGATGCTGAATTCTGAATACAATGATTAAAGAATTCAATTTGTAACATCTTGAGTTTCTGTTAATTACAGAACATTGTCATTGATTTCCTTGGTTTTCTAACTTACTTACCTCATATTTTAAAGCAGTTTTTATTAAAACGCTTATATTAATATCCAATATGTTTTGTCTTCATATATATGTTTTTTAAAAATTGTAGTTTTCCATTTTGAGAAGTGGGAGATAGGTCTTGAAGCTGTTAGGCTTTAAGTTTGATTTCATGGTGGCTGAGCGTTGTTGATGGTGGGATGGTAAGGCCTTATGTAACACATTAATTTTTTTAAATGATAACTCATTTGGATCTTGCAATCCTATTGTTTATTGTAGTTAAAAAGCCCTCATATTTCATGTCCATGGCTACATCTGTGAAATACAATCTTTTGATGGCATAAGACACATGAGGCATGACCTTATTTTATTAGATGGTAGTGAGATTTTTGCGGTAACATTTATATATATGAATATAGATATTATGAATAGAGACTGGTTGAGAGAAGAACATGACCAGGGGTAGGAAAGGATTGTGATATATAATGCCCAAAATGTTCCCGAGGACAAAATCTTTCCTTCAAGGAAACAGTTATTATTTGTTTCATTATCTTTTACAGTTTTTATGAGAGTAAAGTGCCATAAATCTGACTAAAAGAGTATTCTCAAATAGAATATGTGCAAAGCAGCAGTAGCTCTTAGTTTCTTCTGACGATGAATTGAATCAAATATCTATTGTTTTAATTATTAGTGAAGTCCAAGCAGTATTTTAGAATTATGACTGGTTTCTCGATGTTTTTCTCTAGTGTCAGCTGATAAACTAAATCTTATTGTAGCAGTTAAGGGGAATAAAAGAAAATTTCCCCTTTTTAAGCTCTTACTTTCTCTTCGCGAGTTTCTTGATTTTAATTATGGTCCATTCTGTTTGTTTTTCATCAGCTTTGTTTTCTCAATTTCTCTTTTGTACAGACACTACCTGCTGCTCACCTTTTGCCTTCCTTACGTAATAATCGTAATAAAGCAAGTCCATATGTACTGTTTTTAATTAGCTTAACCTTATAGCTATGCATTGTGATATAGAAGACATGAGATCACTTATCTGAATAAGGTTACTTCATATGAGAAGTGTGGCAGCTAACTTTAAATATAGGTCTGTTTTGTAATAGTGGTCCAGTGTTACTTACCTGTTATATTTGCTATCCCTACCTTTCTGCCTGCACTTGTGTTCTGCTTCACATATGCACACTGTAACAGCAGAATGGTTAAAGATGTGCCGGTCCAGTGGTGCTTACTGGAACAAATACCTTTACAATTTGATTCCTTATCAAATGATTCATGCAAAATATGTGCAGCAAAGGGCCAGTTTCTCCAATGTAGTGGTATATGTGTCCTGAAAAATTGTCATTTTTGTCTTCAAGTTTTGTTTTTCTAAAAAGGGAAAAGAAGCTTTTAGTGCTTTCTGTTCCCTTTTCATCCATCGTAATTTCTCATCATCTTCTCTTATATTCCTGGTCTGATTTTGTTCATGGGCTTCTTTTTTGCTCTGCTCTGTATTCATTTTCTTTCTGTCATTTATTTCCTCTGAGTCTGTTAAAGTTGTTTTTCCATGCGGTGGGTATCTCTCATACATTATAAGATATTTCAGTTTTCTCTGCAAGCACCCCAAATTTATTTACCTTTTTTTCTAGGGCTGGATACAGTGTTTCCTAAGGATTTTATCAAGGAGAGTATAGTGAGAAATGAGCACACTATTACTATTCTTCGTTTTGCTGCATTTTCGAAGAGCATCTGCTCGTGTTCGTTTGCTTTTTTTTTCTCAGTTATGTATATAACACATGCACATGTATCATCAATTCAATGAAAACACCACAGAGAAAATGAATTTTATGAAATTGGGAGGAAGTTTGCAGCAAACAGTGGATTATATTGTTGTTATATAGCTATCTCATCAAAAGGTAGCAAATGCACAAGACCTTTTGTGCTTTTCAATTTGAAAGAAAATGGTTTCATTAGAAAAAAAAGAATCATCACTGTGGATGCTGGAGAATGCCAGAGCCTGATGAAACCAGCTGAAGAGACAAACTGAGTGTACGGATGCAGATTAGCCTTCAGAAGATGAGGGTGTAAAAGGGATTTAATGGTAGGATGGATTATAGAAATCCTTGTAACAATGTTAAATAATTATAGTTCCAGCCGAGATCAAAGCAGTGCTGATTGAACCCCCTCAAGCTGTTAACACGGAGTATCTTGAAGAAAAAAAAAAACCCTCCGAGATTGGTCAGCCTGTGCTGTCAGTGTCCTCTGATCTGCGGAAGTTCTGACTGTATTGAAAGTAGAAGTTGTGGGGGAGGGAAAGATGGAAGAAAGAATTTATCAGTACGAGTAAGGTAGTTGGGAAGTTTTTTGTCTGTTTTTTAAGGGAAGAGGAAGAGGGTATTAAAATGAAAGTTACTGGAGTTCACATGCTGATTGAAATTGCTATAAACTTGTACACAACTGGCTTCTTGCCATATTGGAAAAAGGATTAAATTTCTTCAGCAGAACTCTGGTCTGTAACAGAAAATGATTAGACCTTTTTTTTTTTTTTTCCTTTTGCTTCCTTTTAAACTGCAGTTCCTGTGTACATACCTGCCCAGCAACAACTATTAGTAGTGATAACTGGAAGAATGCCTTTGTAATAGTGATACGTAGCTGCAGGCAGGGAGTACAGTTGCTATGCCCATTCAGCAGCATTAAACATTTATTCTCATTCCCTTGCCTTCCTGGCATTCATGCCTGGAGGATTATGCTTAGGCCTCTATTAACAAAAAAGAAAAGTCAAAGTGAAATCCTTATGGTTTGGTGGCATACTAACTCACTTGTGGCATAGCCAAAGCTGTTTCTTTTAAATAGCTGTCGGTAAAGTGCAGCACATCTAGTTTGCTTGAAAGGAAGACTTATAACTTTGAGAGTATTGAGGAGTATTTCCAGTAAAAGCCTGTTGGTAAAGTTACAAATTTTTTCTTTTTCTGTGTGAGGTATTCTATGTTCAGTTGAAAACAGAATGGTAGAGCATAAAATAGATTAGTAATCAAGAACTAGAGTGGAAATGACAGCTTTTGGAGTAAATCTCTCTGAAGCAATGACTTAATCTAGCCCACTTTTGTTTTGCATTATGGCTTTGTGCTAAGGCTGCAGGTGAGATAGAACAGCCATCACTGACAGGGCATAAAGTGTTATTGCTGTCAGGCACCTCCTCTTGGCATAGCTATGTAGGAGGAGAAAGAGGTGCTACTGCAAGACATGGTCATCCACATGGGAGGAAGTCTTTGCTGTCACACAGAGTTTGCCAGTGAGTGGCCTGAAACTGGCATTAGACCTGTAGTTTTGGAAAGGTTAAATGACCTTTTAAGAAAAGAACTGAAAAATATTAAGTTTCTGGAAATTCCAGCATGTAGAGTCTTTCTCTCTTTAGATGTATAAATAACTATATATGGCTATATGTTTATACAATTCCTGTGTACATCCAGTATACCTAATGCCAGTCAGAGTATTTCAAATAACTGCTTTATATTTCAGAGAACAATGATGCATGACCAAACCCCAAACCTGGTATCTGATCACTACATAAGCAAAGATAATATTTTTTTCCAAATTTTATAGGTAGAAGTTTGTATCAAATGCTACTACTATTTTTAAGTCTCAGAGATAGTTTTGCTTTGGGTTATGAACTGTTGGATATGAACTTTCTGTGGAATTCTGTTAGCCTATTAACTTAGGTAAGCTTTTCTTGCTTAAAAACTGAGTTATCAGCCTCTATACGAGGTGAGTATAAGAGTTAGGGGGGCCTTAAATAAATATGTGTACCTTGGGTACCTTCATCCCTGGATGAAGACACTTGAATGGCACCATCTACAAGGCTTCCTATGGCTATTTTCTGGAAAAGTGTGATGGGCATCTCAAAGCCTCTGCAGAAGCATGCAGTTACAAGTTTGGGGTCTTTGTTGTCCTGGCTAAATGCTATGGAGAATGTGGTAGCATATTTTCTGGTGATCTTTTGTAGCATTGTCTCACCTTGTGGATTTAAATGGTGCAGAAGATATTGTTGCTCATGTGAGCTTTCCGTGTTGAAGGTGTAATCTAAGGCAAGATAGAGGTGTTTTTGCAGTACTTGCCCAGAGGTCTTGGGCCAAGAACTGCAAAGTCATTTCGATATCTAGCTTTATTTAGTATATAGGGGTTTGTCAAGTTAAATATGTCTGCAGGAACAGCCTGTAATTTTTAATCAAACAGGAGTTGACGCTGCCGGATAGAAACGGATAAGGCCATCAAGTGAGCTTTAAGACAGTGGTATGCTAAGTTCCAAAACTACCTAGCATCAAATAAGTAAGGATTTTAAAAGATAAAAAGGGTAAACTTAGGTGGGCCTGTGCAGAGTCTTGAAGTCCTAGGCAAGGATCTCACAATTCAGTTGTATAAAGTGAGAATTTGAAGGAAGGATTTGACACTCTGCACATATTTTTATGGCGTAATTTTGGATCTACTGAAAACTGAGCTGATGAATGTCTGGCTTTGGAGAAGAAGATGGCTGTGCCGGTCTGTGCTAAAGACAATTGAACTCTCAGCATGAGTTTTTATGTTGGAAATAGAGAAGAATAGTTGTATTCTGCAGATGGATCATAGCTGGTTTTATGAATCACTAGCAAAACTAATTAAGTCTGTGTATTTTGTCTGGGTTAATTTTCAGAATGATTGTGTGTGGGGTTAGTAGGAAGAGAAGGAAAAAGGAGAGCTTCCAGAACAGTACTTTTAAGGGCAATTGTCGAAGGCAGGAGGGGGATTACCACAAAGGAGATTCCTGGTGGAAAGGTTCATGGTCAAAAAGAATGTGGATTTTTGCTCCACCCCCCTGCCCCCCAAAACAGCATAGGATACTGTAGGTTATTATCAATAATGAACAATAAAATTATTCAAATTCAACAGGAAGTCTAAGTCATCCCATCAGCAATCTGTTCTGCCTGATATAGTCATTCTGTATGAGTCTCTGTCTTTTTATTGCTGTTTTAGGTTACCCACGAAGAATTCAAAAATAGGTTGTTTTCTTCTCCCTCAGTCCCTTCCCTGTTGCTTTTGAACCCTTCCTGAAATTGCAGAGGAAGAGTTAATAACTAGTTCTTTTGCATGTTACCTACCTATTCTTGCTTCTTCTTCACACTTAAAACCCCTTCACAGAGGATTTTAGAATGGGAAAATGCTAAATCAGCTCTTTCCCTGTCCTTGGCTTCTGAGCTTTTTTTTTGTTGTTGTGCTATGGAAAAAAGGATCAGACTCCAAACCTTTAAGCAGCAGCTGCATTTGGAAATAATCTAAAGTAAAGAGATGTCTTTGTGCAATAAGGAACATCATTCTTCCCCTTTGTGCTGTGAAATGACAAATTATTGCCCCCTGACAGTGAATTTGAGATCAGATAACTGAGACTCACTGGATGATTTCTATCTCCCAAGTTTGTGTAAATTTGTTAGTGTATGCTGTGTGTTGTGAATATGCTTTGTAATAAGATGGTACATGCTCAGAGATATATCTGGCTATATGTGGATGACTTAAAGGTCTGGCATTTTAGATGTTACTGGAGGGAAAAGGTGATTAATTAGACTTAGAAATTTCCTGCCTATGCTCAATTGATATTACTATTTTAAAGTGAAGCTGATCTTTTTAATGTAATCTAAATACCCCCCCCCCGCCCCCGCGAAGTTATGCTTACAATACGAATGGTTCTAGTTTTAAGACACAGGCAAGGCAAGACTTTCCACCTCTTCTGACCACCTCTGCAAACCAAAAGCCCAAGCCAGTCTCTTTACTTTGAGTCATGAATGCAGTATAAAGAATTTGGTTGCTGCTGACTGGCAGTGAAGATATAGGAGAACAAACTATTGATGTTGCTGTCTCTTTTGTCATTTTTTCACCCTTTTTATTCATCTTTTATAAAGATGTATATGTTGTGAGGAAACAAACAAAAACGATGTTTTTAGGCCTTGGTTAAATAAGTCTATTGGATATAGTTATGGCTGGTGTGTCTCATCTGTTGAACTACAGAGAAATACGTAATATTTCTGGATTTTATGCCTTTTTTTAAGTGAGAGGTTTATCAGACACATTAAAAAGAAGCAGAAAGGAAAACAGTTCCTTATAAATTCCCTGGAAAAGCTTGATCTGTGTTCCAAAGGACTAGGCTCCTTTTCAATTCATATTATGCAACTTCGGAAAACATCTGAAATACTTATGCAGATCTGTTGCATTATACAGTGTCCCACAATGTATGTTGGTTTATAGATGACTATAAAATAGTAAATCTCTCTTTTATCCAGATTTGAAGATTTTTTCTTACCTGATAAATTATAATGAAAATTGTCCCAAATGCAGATGGGTTGGAATATAAGCCAAGATGTGTTTTCCAGTCTCAGAAATGGGAATTAAAGCTTAGAAAGGAACTAAAGGAACTAAATTGTAGGAATTATTATTTGAAGATGGGTTTTCAGCCACTTGCCTTCATTTGAAGACTTTTTTTTAACCAAGATGTTTGTTTCCATTTTTGAGAGATAGACATGACTTTTCTTGAAACAATATAAACCACAGATACTAGAGTTGACATTCACACAGTCCCTTAAATACGTTTGCTGAATGCTAATTGTAATACTTTCAGATGATCAGTTGTTAAAATTGGTCACATGCACATGTATTTGTGCATGGAAAGGACAGGGCATGCATGGACCTCTATTCTCCATATATACTGGAAGACACCTAGTTGAAATATTAACTGCATGGGTTTTTTTCATACCTGTTTTCAGTGATACATTAACAACAATGTAAATATCCATTTTTTGCATCATACAATATATTCTCAGTCAATCATTCTATCTGTCATATCATTTTAAAACATTTCTGGGGGATCACCTGGTAGGTTTATGAATTTTCAGTAAGTGAGCTGGGCAGATTCTCAGCTGTAAAAAGGCACATCTGAAGACAGTCCTGTAGCCTGCTGTGAAATTTTGAATGGCTGAACTGTGCAGTATATATTACAACTGTGAAATCCTACTGTTTTTAGCACAGATACAGTTTATTTCATAATGCTTCATAGTGCTGTACTTTAGTAATAATGAATCTATATAAAATCAGTTTTAATATAGAAACTAATCACCAAACCTGCTATTTTTCTGTACCAAATTCCCATGTATGAAAAACAGAGCAGAGAATGGTTGTGGTTTATTTCTTCTAAGTTCGCATATCACTTCAAAGTTAAGTCTAGCTGTATTTCAGATATTTCTCCTCAGTGAAGTCCCATTCCTATGTGGAGTGTGTTTGGAGCACCCAAACTTCAGCTTGAGTTTAATGGGGCTTTTAAGTCAAGTTAAATGGCCTCCTGAAGTTTTAGATTAAAACTGTTTAAAATCTAACTTGGATGATAGTGTGGTTTGCTCTGCAGCATGGATGCAGGCTAGCTTCACTCAAGTAACCAGTTCTCAAGTACTCGCCCGCACTGACATCGGGAGGAGTTCCCAGAGGCTCCTGTTCCCACTGCGCAGACAGCACTGGGTTGTCAGTCAGTGTCTCATGGCACGCAGCAAACAGTGTGCTGGTCCCGTTGGCTGAGTAGGGGATGTAGGCTCCTGACTCAAGATGTGCTGAGTTGCACTTAAGTAATAGGCATCTGGAGTAGTCTGAGGCTGTGCTAACTTGAACATAGATAACAAAAGTTGATAGGTAAGATAAATAGTATAGGTATCCCTCTTCTCCCTGCAGACTCTGCACTGTACCCTACTTCATAAGTGAAAGGAGAAGATTAATTGGGACATTTTTCTGGTATAGGATCCTCAGGAGGAAGTTATCACGTTGTTTGTTTCTGCCACTAAAAATAGCATCCTCCAAGCACTTAAAAGAGGATTTGAAGCTTGGAATGTTATGTAAAACAGAACGCACTTTTGAGATACCAGAGCAAAGTCTAACAGACTGGTGAAAGCAACTTCCTGATCTTTAAAAGCCAGTGAACCAGAAAACTCTTCATTATGGGCTATGCTGAATCTTTTTGCCACTGCTGTATCCTTACAAAAAAGGCTGTAGAGTAGAATGTTGTAGAGTAGGATTCACTGAGGACATAGTATCTAAGCTGAGTGGAGGCTCTTAAGGTATAATGGGAAGTATTTGGCCCTAATTGACACACACAGTATTCAGAACTGTGTGCAATAATTGCAGGATGCAGTTTGTGTGGTGTTATTCTTCCTGCATTTCTCCTTTCTGTACATCTTGTAAATTCTCACTAGACTGCCTCAGCAGTCTTAACTACCTGCTTGTTAAATTTGCTTTGCTCAGCGGCTTGCTTTGGCTCAGTGGAGACTAACCAGAGGGATAGCAATGCTATGGGTGCACACATTTCTTTTCATGATTCAGAGGTATGCGACAACTCAGTCGAAAATAAAAGAATCCTTATATAAGCAAATAAAATGTGAATTGAATACAAGGTTCCTGATTTATTTAAAAACGTTGGCTAAAAGTACTTCATTTCTTTTATTGCTGCAATAAAATAATTTTACAGTTAGTAACATATAACTTACAGGAGTGACAAATTTGGTACTTAAAAAATATTTAGGTTAAAAAAACCTGTCACTTCTAGTAAGTCATTTTTAGAGTGTAATCACTTTAATTCTCCTCTCTAATTTTATCACTAGGAGACAAGCTTTGAGTTCCCTAACCTCCTGTAAAGAATCTTAGTGCTGCTTATTGTTGTGGTTTCCAGTCAGAATGACAGAATGGGGATTGAGATTGATTTGGTTGATCTAGAAATTAGGGAAACATTTCTGAGTATCTAGCAGCCTAAGTAGTAGATAAACATCGTTAATGTCAGGCTACTGGAATTCTAAGTTTAACATAAAACACTAGGTTGTTAGGAAATATAGCACAAAACTTAGGTTCTACTTGGGCTGGAAAAACTAAGCATGAAGTGACAGTAATATTGCGCTGGCACAGTTATTGATTTAAAGAGTTGTTTACAGCCCTGCAGAAAGTAGGGTGTTTGAGCTGTCCTCAGGATATCTATTCTCTTAGAGTAGTCTTATATAGATACAATACAGCAGTGCATGATTTACATTGCAGTGTTACTGATTAGAGTCACTGAGGCAATAGTGGCCTGCGAAGAGGGGAGTACAAAGTCTCTGTGGGCTAATACAGAATTACTGGATTCCAAAAAGGTAAAGACGACCATGTGCTTTTTCTCTTTGCTTCTCCATGTTTTCCATGCATTAAGAACCTATCAAAGTATAGAACTTTTTAGTTCACCTTTCATAAATTCATTTCATTCCTCGGTTAATCATTTGACATTTTATTGGAAATATCAGCAGAAAACTCAGCTTATACCGGGGGAAAAAACATAGAAGAAAAAAAGGATAGAATAGGTCAAGACAGAAGTTTATAATAAAATCTGTATTAGAAAATATGAAAACAACTTTTTTTTTCTTTAAGAAGACTCTCTTGGCACTTATTTCAAGAATGTCAATTTTCTAGTCTCCCCCACTCCCTCTAATTATATTAGTTTCTAGGGTTTGGCAGCCTTGAGATCAGGGCATCCAGTTAGGGAGAGAGCTCAGTTCTTGTCTGTGCTTCCAGAATTGATTCTACTTTTTACTGATTGGTTGTGTATTATAAAACATTTGCAAAATACTGAGGGAAGATGCAGAAATCCACATCTCTCTGTCCTTAGATAATGATCATAACCACTACACCACATAAATCATGCATTCTTATTTAAGGAATCATTGGTATCAACACATAGGGTTAATGAAGAATTTTTCCCCTCCCCTTTAAGAGTTATTTTTGGAGGTGAAAGATGTGGGTTGGAATCTGCTACAGCTGAGCCAAATGGCAGCCAAGCATCCTGATTCCTAGATCAGAGAGTTTTCATAAAATGATAGTCACCATCACAAGCTCCATCATGAAAGCAAATGTGGCAGCTGTGCTCTGTGCTGTACTTCACACTGTTTCAGGTATGTTAGGTTTGCCCTGAGGGTAGGGAGCTTCTTTGCTTTGTCTCTGCATTTTCATAGATTTGGAGGGAGATACACCTACCTCACCGGCATGCAATTGAATTTGAGTTTGAATACCTAAGTAATCGAAATAAAGAGAGACTTCTAGGTATATGTAATGATAAGCAGCAGCTGAAGTCTGAGTTTTCTGCATCCTTTTCTTTGACATTGTTACTTATATTCCACTGAACTTCAATTAAGAACTAAATTGCTAAGTCCTGACCTTGTCTTTAGTTCTGACTTATATTGAAAGTGTGTTTTTTACATGTTGAAAGGAGAAAAAGCATGAATAACTGGCATGAGTTATGAATAAGAGGAAGACTGCACTTTTTATTTAGATAACTACTATGCAAGGAATTTTCATTTCACTGATAATATGTTTTTAAAATGTAATTAGACTTTTTCATCCAGGAGAGCCTTGATTCAGGGAGACATTAAGTATTAATGCATCAATTATTAATTAATGGTTATTAATTAATAACTATGAATGATATCACTATTTAGAATCATAGAATAATTTAGATTAGAAGGCACCTCCAGAGGTCATCTAGTTAAACCCCTTGCTCAAAGCTGGACCAACTTAGAGCAGGCTGCTTGAGGCCTTGCCTGGTCGAGTTTTGGATATCTCCAGAGATGGAGATCCTACTGCCTTTCTTAGCAATGTTCAATGTTTGACTTGCTTGCTGAACTGTTCCAGTGTTTGACTACCCTTAATATGAAAAATATTTTCCCCTAATATTTAGTTAAAATTTCCCTTTTTGCAACTTGTTTCTTGCCTTGTTATCTTATCCTGGGCACCTCTAAGAGGAGCGTGGCTTTGTCTGCTCTTTACCCTCACATTGGGTCTTTGAAGACAGCAGTTACAACCCCCTTAGCCTTTTCTTCCTAAAATTCCCAGCTTTCTCAGCCTCCCCTTGCTGCAGCCTGCTGACAATCTTGGTGATCCTCTGCCAGACTCACTCCAGTATGTTTATGTCTGTCATGTACTGGAGAGCCCCAGGCTGGATGCAGCACTCCAGGTGTAGTCTCACCAATGCTCACTTCCATCATCCTGCTGGCTGTACTCTTAGTAACACAGCCCAGGTTGCAGCTTTTTTTCAGTACTGCAAGAGCATACTGAGGACACATGCTCAACTTGTCTGCTCCCAAGAGTGTGTGTCATTTGCATGTTTCTAGTTATGGGGACCCTCCTCCCTTTCCCCCTGCCCCCCGGTTGCCACAGCATTTCAAAGCTAGTAGAGAATGGCATCACAGTGACATTGGCCAGCTTCCTCAGCACCCTTGGATGCAGCTTGGCTGGTCCCATGGACTTGTGTATGTCCAGGTTGCCTAAGTGCTTCCTTACTTAGTCTTCTGGTCTTGTGGATAATGGCCCATACTCTTATCACTAGACTCAGGAACCTGGAAAGCCAGAGGGCACACCTTAGAACGAAATGCTGAACCTGAGGCATTTATTGCCTCAGCCTTTTTCATGTCCTTCATCACTAGGGCCTCTGCCCCACTGAATAGCTCTCCCATGTTTTTTTTTTTTTTTCATTTTCTTTTGCTGCCTGTGTGCTTACAGAAGTATTTCTTGCTGCCCTTCAAATCCATCACTAGTTTCAACTCTAGGTTAGAACAGTTTCAGCAAATACTTAGAAGTTCCTTTTAATTTTATCTTATCTAACTTTAGGCATCTAAAAGTTAGTTTAAGGTAGTCTTTAGTCAATGGAGAGAGATAAGCACCTTGACTCCTTCCATTTTGAGATAGGTATCTACAAGAAAGGGGTAATTTTACCTGTGAAAATGTGTCTCAGTTTACTACAGAGAGAACCTAGATGAATAGCCTAAACTTGACATGTAGTTTTTAGACAGCTGAAGTTAACCCTAACTACAGTTTAGACAGCTAACACTGAGGCACACTCATAATTCAAATAAAATATGTGCTTAAGTTCTCTCCTGAACTGGCTTTGTTCCTCGATAATGTCAGAGTAACAACTGTAGCTTTTCCCATTTGGACTTTCATGACAATAATTCTGCTCTTATTTCTGTTTAATTTGCAGGATCATGGAATAAGATAAATAAAATACATGAAAAGATAATTGTGAGCAAATTCTGGTTCTCTGACTTCAAAATTGACTCATTTTATTGCAATGTATGTTTAGTTTAATATTCTTTTTTTCCCATAAAATGTATTTGAATGCATACTGAATGCTCTACTCTAATAATATCAGGCAATGTTTTCAGCAAAGTGTTTTTTGAAAGTTGCTGGTAATGTCTGTCAATGCTTAATACAGAAAAACAATATGAAAATGATTTTTAAAGTTTTATAGGGAGGATATTTTTAGTGAATTTACAAATAAGAATGAAAAGTATCATAAGAGTTCTTTAAATGCACCAAAAATATTATGTTTATCTGTAGGGTTTAGGTGTCTTAAATCCTATTTTCTTCTTTGCCACAGAGCTGTTACATGACTCGGAGTAAATCTTCTGTAAATTTGCATGGCAAAGTTTTTTCTGCCTTGCTTGAAATGTCTGTAGTTTCAAATTTTTTCCCCTATGCATTGAGCAACTGCAATTACAATTATCATCTCTGAGGATGGTAGATTATCAAGTCTCTAGAAATTGTGTTCATAATCAAGGATATCTAAAGCAAAATAAAATAATAGATATATTTTTCTTAATTTTTTTACAGATTTACATCTCTCTCAGGGTGCAAACACATCACTTCCTGGGGCTTCTGAGGCTCTGTAATTGATGTTTATAACATGATCCTTGCTTATTACAAAAATAATCATTCACCCTGAACTTCACAAAACGTCCAAACTCATTGGGAACATATGAAATAGCCATTTTTGTAGCTTTTATATCTTTTTGGAACCATATTAAGTTAAAACAACAAAGGAATGGATCTTCAGATGAAAACAATGAAATAGTTTGATGCTGAACCTTTGATGATATTGTCTTTATAGGACTTAAGTATGTAAAGTATGTGAAAATATTCGAAAGCACCATAAGTGGCTGAATCAGAGGCCTTAGAGAATGACATCCAGTGAGTTATTTCTGTTATGGCAATAATATAGTGTACAATGTCGTCCACTTTTCTATGTGTTGGATGCTATGCGATTATGCTTCTTTTATTAAGTTGCATAAATCATGGGAACACAGTGTCCATGCATCACTTGCAGTCCTGTTTGTTCACCAAATTCTACAGCAGGTAACCACAAGCTGTATGATCACTTGCTGTAGGGGTTATCCTTAAAAGATGTAGCAGAATATTGTTTTTCTGTTGTCTATTGTTTGCTTCAAATGTAAAGGCATTTGCTTCATTAGAATGATGTGAATAGCAAGCTAATGCTTCATGCTCTGTTAAAAACTCCCATTTGAAAGTGTCTTAAATAAGGTTATTCTATTCTTCAGTCTTTCTGATGCTTTTTGCTGAGAAAATGAAGGAACACTTAAAAATGTTATGTTAACATTTGATATTTTTCTATCATCTCCGGTCTCTTAGCGATATTTTTGCAACTTGACATCTGCGTATGGATAAATGTAAATTCTGCTTTAAGATCAGTTGTATATGTAGATGTTTGTGCATCAGGGTGACAGTACATCGTGCATACTGTCCTATCTGGTTTATCTTTTATGCTAAGATTAAAATCAGTACCTTCGATATGGTAACTAGTTTTATAATAAGGTTGCCTCGTCCAGTGGCAGTAATGAACAACCCAGCTTTTATTTTTTTTACTGAAAGTCAACTTAACTTTCTAGACTATTTAAAATCTAAGTTTGATAAGTGAAACATGAAGGCTCTTAATATTTCAAGGCTGCTGTTAGTTCCCCTGTGAAGCCCTCTGTTTTCCACGCTGCCCAGTTCCCTCAGCCTCTTCTACAGGGTAAGTGCTGCAGCCCCCCCGACCATCTTGATGATCCTCTGCTGAACTCACTTCAGTTTGTCAATGTCTTTCTTGTATTGCCCAAATATAAGACCCAAGGGCCCAAGACTGGGTGTAGTATTTGAGATGTATAACGAGTAGGTAAGGGATAACCATTTCTCTCGATCTACTAGGTGTTCTTCTGCTAATATAGCCGTGGTCACTGTTGACTTTCTTTGCTGCCAGGGCACACTGTTGGCTCATGTTGATCTTGCTGTCTGCCAAGGTCACCAGGTCTTTTCCAGCAGAGCTGCTCGCCAGCCAGTCAGTGCTCAACCTGCAAGGGTTCTTCCTTTCCAAGTGCCGAACTTTGCATTTGTCCTTTTTGAGTTTCATAAGGTTCCTGTTGGCCTATTCTTCCAGCTTGTCTAGGTCTGTCTGAATGGCAGCTTTGCCCTCGAGTGGATTGACTTCACCCTTACCCCAATTTGGCGTCACCTGCAAATTTGGTGAGAGTGCATACCATTTTCTCCTCTATGTTATTGATAAAGATGTTAAATGGCACCGTTCCTAGCATAGACCCTATAGTACTCCACTTGTTACCAGCCTCCAGGAATAGTACAACCCAGTAATCACTGCCATTTGAGGCCAACTATCTTAAATTTAAACTTTCTAGGAATAATCTGTTATGACAGTTTGATTCAATGTTTGCTAATTCTGTTAATAATGCCCAGCCTATCTGAGTCTAAATTTGTCTGTTTGCAGTTTTCAGTCATTTTCTAATGTCTTTGCTGTATCTTTCTTTGCTTGATAAGAACTCTGCCATCATATTTCTTTTCCCCTTTTAGGTATGTACACATGCTGACATAACATACCACAACAGTCTTCTTGATAAGCTGAGGAGATTTAATATCTTGACTCTTTTACCATAAGAAATCTTTTCTGGCCTTTTAATTACTCTCATTTCTTTTGAACCTCCTTGAAGTTTTCAACTTTCATCTTGGAACAGAGTCAACAGAACTGGACCCAAAACTCTGGTAGACCTGTAGCAATGCCATCTTACCCAGTTAATATAACCTTTCCACTGCTTCATCATATGTCTCTCTACTGCTGCTGTTGATACATGCGTTACCACTTTTGGCTGTACTGTTCAACTGGGAAATCCTGTTCAGCTGCTAACAGGCCAAGTATCCCCAAGTATTTTTTCATAGCCTGTGCTTCTCAGAATAGAGTCCCCTATCTATCCTACCTCCTGTGGATATATCCTGCATTGTTTGGTCCTGTGGGTACTTTTTTCCTGTATTAAAACATACAGTCAGTGAGGCCAGATTACCAGCTCATTATGTTGTCCTGTATCAGCCTTCTTCATTATTTAGTCCTCTCCAGTTGCTATGTTGTCCACAGACTTTATCATTAATTGATTTGATTCTTTATTCTTAGTCATTAAGTACTGAAGGGTCAAGAACCAGTGTTTTCCACGCTTCACTAGAAATATATCCTATCAGTGATGACTGCTTATTTTCATATTTATCATTTATCCAGTTTCTACTAGGCTTTATTTTTTACTGTTGATACCTTATCCCTATTTAAAGTGGAATAACATATTAAGTCTGTACACAAGTGCAAAATAATAGTGTTAACCTATGATTTTTATCAACTAAACATAACTTTGTTAAGATACCGAGTTAGTATTGTAAATGTCTTCCATAAGTACATGTTAATTGGCACTAATTTTATTACTTTTATTAAATTCTTTACTAATTAAGCTCTATATTGTCTGTTCCACTGTTTTACCATATATCAATATCAGACTGACAGACTTATTACCGAGGTCATCCTGTTTCTATTTCTAAAATATTAGCACAATATTTGCTTTCTTTAGGACAGTTGTAAGAATGAGTCATATAGTGGCTAGGAAAGAGTTTATTTTTAAAGTAAATCTTTTAAAAACAGTATATTGAGTTAATAGAGTAAAGCATTATAAAATAAAGAAGAACATGCAGGGGAATACTAGAAATTGGTAATGTTCACAGACATGTCAATATGTATCAGAATTGTCAAGGAAATAATTGAACATTCAAAGTAATTAATTTTATTAACCTGGCCTACAATCTAGACTATATTCCAGGGAACGTGCAAAAAAAATACTTAGAAAGAAAAGCCCAGAAACCAGTAAGGCTACATAGTGAGCCTTTCACTGATTTGGGGAGTGGTTATTCAGAAAACTAGTCCTTTTTAAGTCAGTGAAACTCCAATGTTCACCAGGGAGAGTGAATGGTTGATAGCCTTTTCTCCAGAAGAAGGTGGTATCATAAGTGATATACACACATTTCTGAAAAAAGAGATCTTACCTGATACATTGGATATTTTAAAACTGAATTACATATTAGTAAAGAAGAAATCTGATATATTTATATAAAACATCTGATCCTCATGAAACCATACTCCCAAACTGATTAAATACAAACAGGCATAGATGTGAACACAATCACATGGAGTCTACCTGGCTCAAAAATCATAAACAAAAAGCTCTCATAAAATAATAGAGTATTGAATTTTTAGGGCACCATCTGGCAGTGATATAGAGAAGTCTGTTCTTGGTAAGGATTTATTTATTTGGCTTTACTTAATAACATCACTAATTATTTGAATAAGCTTGTTAAAGTAATATGAAGTCAGGAAATACACATTTAGGACAAAAAATTATATGTTTATTTTGTTTGTCTGAAATTCGCACATGAATTAAAATCTATGTCGGTGGCTGCAGTGAGACTGAACCAGTTATATTCTAGGTTTCACAGGTGTGAATAGCAGAAAAATACTGACAAATTTGAAGAATCCAGAGAAAAATAGTAGGGATTGAAGGCTGTAGAAGATAAATTTGTGGAAAAGATTAAAAGGTCTAGTATCCTGAATTTGCATAAGAAATAACTTAAGGTTCTAATGGGTAGTCTAGATCCATTTAGAACCACATCTGTCTATGGCAGTGGCCAGTAATGGGTAAACTGTGAAAGATTATAAGAACAGGGCAGTCGCATAGTGATATTTCCTATTATACCTAGTCATCTTCTGGTATTCTGCACTTTGCACCTTCCTCAGCCAGAGGTCATATCTTCACATTTGCATTTGATAATCTTGATGAACTTTTCTTTTATAAATTTTTGTTAGTGCCTTTGGTCTTCACACTATCCTGTACTAGGGAGCACCACAGTTTATCTTGCCCAGTGCTGGGGCAGGGGGGCACTTCTTTTGGTGTATTTTATATCTTTTTCTGGATTATTTAATTTGATGCTCTCTGGTTCCTTAAGTGTAAAAAATAAGAATGTTTGTTACTGTGCTTGCACTTCGTGCTTTTATACACCTCTGGTTTACCACCTTTTCTTACTACTTTTGCAACTCTATGGAAGGCTTAGCTGTTAGATTTTTGATATACCTTTGCCATATAAAATGTTAACAAAAGCTTAAATTTATGCCTGAAATCTTCCAGAAAAGCAGTCATGGCAAGTCTGAGGAGAAAAACATCTAGACTAGGTGAAAAAAATTGATAAATGTTTTTAAACAAACTGCAATGTGTTCCTCTACTACGATCTACAGAGTAGTAAGAACAGTGAAATTTATAGTTTATAACTGAAAGTTTGAATCTGCTGATACCACAACTTAAATGTCTTAAATGTGCTTAGAAAACATTCACGTTTCAAGATTATAATATTAGGGGAATTGAGAAGACTGATACGGTTATGTATTCTCGTGATGGACAATGTAGTATTTTCCACTGACGCTCTTTGGATAGGGCTTATCCCTTCTGTTTTATCCTTTTCTGTTCAAAGAGTGGGGCCTCAGTACTTTCAAGGTTTGGTAGATCTTACTCTTAAGAAGTCTTACTTTACTTTAAAGCTGGAAGAATTCCTCAGTCGTTGCTATTATCATGTAATATGCTAATATTATCATATTATCATGTATCTAAGAAAGAAAGTTTCTTCAGTTCAGATCATTTTCTAATGGTTGGGTTTTGATCAAGTATTTCTTTTTTAAAATCATTGCTTTACTGTAATGTTTGTACGTTTTCAACAATCAAATATTTCCCAAGTGCATTGTTCTTTTAATTTAGACGGTTTTTCAGTTGCTATAATTCTCTGCCTCTAATTAAAATGGTAGGTTATGTTTTTTCTTAACTCTGATGTCCCTTCATAAGGTAAAGGTCCTTTACTAGTTGTAGTAGGAAGGGCAGGATTAGGAAATACAGGAGCTTCTTTGTGGCTCTTCAAAAAGGAAAAAAAAAATCTTTTTTTTTTCCCTGCAGTATTTTCTGAATACTAAGTTACAAATGTAGGCATACAGGAGTTTAAATAACCTCCAGGCTAAACTCCAGACTGGAAAATCAGCATCTCCCTAAGGCAGTGGTTAGCTGGGAGAAGCTGTTGCTGGACCTTTTGCTTAGAACTAGTGTGAGTTTTGTGTGCCTTCAGTATGCTTGCGTAGGACTTTTGTTCTCAAATAGACATGTTTCAAAGCAAAGTATTGAGGAATCTGTGTTTAGAGCAGAGAGGAGAACAGATGGTCACCCTAGACCCACAGAAATCATTAAAGGTTGCAGCTGGAGTGCATGGTCTTTTTCTGTGGGAGTTTTTATCCTTTCTTTTTCATTTCCTCCATCTAAGGACAGTGTGAGAAGATCCTCGAGAACCAATTCTTGCAGAAATCTTTTTTCTTGTGTTTTTTTAAGAAGAAATAAGTGGGAATCTTTCCTTGCTGTTAATATTTGATTATGGTAAAGGTGCAGAGGTATTTGCTTTGTGTTATCCTATGCAAGTGTTTATTAATCTAAATAATAAAACTTCAGTTATCAGAAAATTCTTGCGCCTGCTTAGAGTGTTGGGGAAGGTATGATGTTAGAACATAGATGCTAATTTTGTGGGAGAACTCTGTGAAGTTCTGTAGCTAACCAGAGCGCAAAAGTTTACTAACAGCTCATTTCCAAAATGGATAAGGTTATGTACAGACCTGTTATATTTCATATTGAATTTGTATGCAAATCTGAATTTAATTTTGTAAAGAAAATGATGGTCCTGCCCCTTAAAAGTTAGTCTTTGCATGAGAATTGGTGTCAAATACCATCAACATTGAGTTGGATAGCAAGGATAAGTTATTGGAGGAAAATAGTACTAATATATGGTATAGATAAAAGAAAAACTGGTTAGCTTATAAACTACCATAACTGACACTGTTTGCCAGTCATAACATGGATTTACCAGATGCATATGTTCAACAAAGTGCAGTCAGAGCAGTTTTTCAGATGAAGCCCTAGAAAGGGATGGTATTTTATTTTTCTTAATTTCAGTGTTTTGTTACTGTAATATACCAGTGATTTTAGAACTGAAGTTCCTTACTCTTTCTGTCAGTTAAAAGCTGTTTCCTCTGCTTCCCCTGGACTAATTCCTATGATATTGAATGTACTGGTTCCATTTTCTGTACTTATTTCTTTTCTTTTTATCATATGGGCATTGCCATCTTTATTGTTATTGTTTGTCTTTAAGCTTTTTGTTACAGTTCTTTGTTATTTTCCTGTATTTTTTTTGTGGTGAGGTGCTGCTTCTTCTATTTTGAATTTGGAAAAATGGCTGCTTGACCAAGGAACTATTTCTAGATATTTAAACTGCATTATATCTTTTTTCTTGCCCATGGAGGATCCTGCACTTAACCCCGCTTTTCTTCACCTCTTCGGTCAAAAACTGCATCATTTCATAGTGAGAAGAGTACATTAAAACACACAATAATAATAATAATAATAATAAATGTTAATCAAAAAACTGCATGTGTCTTTCTGATTGTGCCAGTGTTGTGGTATTCAATTATGCAATTTTCATTGGCATATTAATCATCTTTTCAACAAACAAGCCAGCGTTAATTAAAGCAAACCATGGATAAAGACATGTTGCCGGATCATCATTCCGTTTATCACAGCGCGCAGGCTGGCCGTTAAGTAAATTCTGGACTGTGAGATGAATTTCAATGTTGGCTTCATCCTTTTTGTTGGAGTTTGAATGCAACTCATCTAACAACAACAACAAACTTCAGGCTTCACAAGAGAAAGATGGATTTATTTGTAATTAATGGCAAAAGAAGAAAGATAAAGTGGTTGTATGCTTCTAATGGGAATCGGGGTATTTGGAAGCAAACCATTTTTTGAAGATATCTTTGCCCCTTCCACTGCTCCTCCTCTTACCCTTCTTCATGTGTCAGAGCCCTGAGAGCAAAACATAAATGAACCCTCATCTACCTTTATAAATATAGGTTTCATTTTAGCTTTGGAGTAATTAGTAAACTGATTGGCATTAAATATGTGATCTGTGCAAAGAGAGAAAATGAGACCATCTGTTTTCATGATAGATGCAAGAAAGAGGTGGGATGAAATGCCCTTATATCTTTTATGTGAAAATAGCCAACAATTCTATGACATACAATAGTTGCATGTGAACTAAAATTTCCAGAAAAACTGTTGGAAATGGAGGCTTCAGTGCTATAAACACATACAGTCAAGAATGCTTTTAAGTATATTTCGGCTTTGTTAAAATGAGTATTTGTAAGATGTTAAAGTATTTATAAGAACATGAGCTTGTGGAGGAAAGGACTATATCTCCTATATGAATAGATATTGCTTAGCATAATAATACTGGTTATTGTGCTTTTTAAGAGTTATAGAGAATATTGAGGGAGCAGCTGAAGGTTTAAGGGTTCCGTTCTTCATTTTATTTAATTCGTATATTGTTTTATTTGAACTGAAATACATTATAATGCTTCAACTCTGTGCAAAGTACATGCCTCATCTAAAGTACAGCATTGACAATGGCATGGAGTGGCTTCTCTGTTATTTGTTTAATTCTATTTCTGTTTTGGACTTAGGCTGATGGGCTGTCTTTAAGCACTATAGTTATCATAAATGTACTTTGGTGTAGATTCCTTTCAACACAGTTTTACAACGATGTTGAATAACGAATGAGTTCTGTTCTAAAAGAAAAGTATATACGGTATGTCTGCTATGGAGATTATGTGAAAGCACTAGTGAGGTATGTATATCAGTTAAGAGGGTCTTGGACAGTAGCAGTAAAAGTGTTCCTTCTTGGTATTCACAACAATTTGGGGTTTCATCTACCTGAATCTTCATCTGTTCTGATAATCAGTTCTGTAAGCTACTGTATATTAGACTGTCTGTACTGGAAACCATGATGTCAGAATATGCATGAAGTCCTAAGAAATGTAGAGAAATTTGATTTGGGAAGAAAGAGTATTATTTAGCTAAATAGCAATTGTTTAATGTAATTTGATGTGCCTTAGTGTTAAAAAAAAAAAAAAAGTCAGCTTACAACTTGTTGGAAAAGTTAGATAATTTAATTCAATAGGAATTACGTTAATGACTGCTGTGGTAAATCCCCTGCTCATTGTGTTCTGGTTACCGAGGTAGCTTGGCTGTGAGAAGCAGTCTGCCTGCAACACCGTTCAGCTTTGAAAAACTAGTTGAAGCTGCCTAGCTCTGTGATGTCCCAGTTAAATTTTTTCTGCAACTCAAGATACTTCTTATTTGTGCTTCCTCAGCTACCTCTACCCAAACAAAGAATATACAAAGTAGACAGGTTTCAGAACAGTAAAACCTTGTTGTCACTTGGGCAGGAGAGAACTTAAGAAAAATGGCCTAGGATAAAAATTCTGCTTTCCCTTAAGCTGCTGCATGTGTTGTTGATTTAAATTATGAACTTACATAGTCTATCAAACCTGATCATCCTGCATACACTTACTCTGTTGAATTGCTGATAACAGTTTGAGGTCTTTGAAGATATCTTATTTGGATTAGCTTTGCTTCGGTGAAGTCAGATCTGCAATATAGAAGCAGAGTTAAATGCATCCTGACTGTTTCAGAATTTACTTTAAATATATCAACTCCTTTTAAGAATCATAACTGAAGCCTGTTAGAAAAATAACACTATATTTCAAAAAGAATGAATATGTTTTAAGGTATTGTAAAGATATAAGGGTAATATACAACATAAAATGCATTCAGTTGTTTAGGGTTTTCCATTCTGTTGTTTTTGTTTGGAAATGTGTTTGCATTGGTTTAAATGTGTTTTACTGCATTAATCAATGGAATTCAGGTGATAACTTTTAATAATTCAGTGCTTATAAAATGGATGAATATTGTATGCAAGTCTAATGAGGTATTGGTGAGGAATAGCAAAAGTTTAGTAGGGTTAAAATAGATTCTGATTAAACCGTCTGGTTAAATCGTTAAACTGACTGCTTCATAGTAGGTTAGAGGTATATGTTAGAACATGGACTCTACCTTCTCAAGTATTATGGTGGAGCATAAGTGCATAAGGCATGTTATGGACCCCGAAGTGTAAACTCAAGTCATGTTCTTGACTCATCCTAACTTGCTGCTGAGCCAGCTGTAAACATTTACCTGCCTGTTCAAGTTGGGAGTCAACATAGTTGGATATGATGCTGACTGCATCACATCCCTCACTTGTGTATTGCTGGTTGCAGAAAATTCAGTGTCAGTGTAATCTTGACAGCTGACATAACCAGCATGGATCTTTGACTTTATTTGATGTACTAGATAATCAGAGAAATATGCTATGTTTGCGTTACAGATCCCCATGGCTTTGAGGATCTCTCATCAGAAGTTTTGTACTAGGTCATATGCTTACAAAATGGAAAGTACAGTAGCATTTTGTATTTTCAGAAGCCATTAATCTGTGAAATTCAGTTTAGCATATGAGACATGAGCGTGCTGAAGCCTTTCTCACCGCTTTTGAAGACAGAATATGTTGCAAGAATGTAACAGAAAATAATTTAAAATGATGGTGGTGGTCAAAGGCCTATTTCATGCAACTAAATATACAAAAAAAAGATAAAAATTGGAAAACTATATGAAGTCGTGTTTATTGGTTGAAGGAGCCTACCAGATTAAAATGCCGTGTGTTACCTTGTATACATACCTAAGCAGTTTCATATTGCATGTTATCTGCCACAGTGTAACACTGACTCTGAAATAGTAAAGATCACCAAAACTATTGATGCATCTAGAACTGCTTTGGCTCCTTTTTTTCTTTTACATGAATATGAATGGCCATTAATCGGCACTGTAATTAATAAGAAATGATTTCATATATATATAATACCATTCAATGTTATTAATACCCATATCATTTATTGTAAGAGTATCCTGTACTAGGTCTTAAACAGCTCAAAGAATCTGATATGCATGTATGGTGCAGTCATACTGTCAAGTCTGGAAATGCCAGCAGTTACACATTGTAAAGGAACTTATTTAATGTGATGTTAAATACTATACGTTACTGAATAAAAAGTTACTTTTCTTTTATGGATCGTATATTTGCAGTTTTAGTGTAGTATGAATCCTTCTGATACAATTAGGTAACAAAAATTTCTCCTAAGAGTTTTGAATCTGTTACAAAAATGGGAGCACTGCAAATATCATATAAACATGTCATCTTCTCATAGCATTAATAAATAGAAAAATAAACATGCCCTTATCTTTTTTTGGCATAATTTAAGATCGTTTATTTTTTGAGAGCAGTGAGCAGCAAGTTCTTGTTAGATATCATCAATTGGGCACAGATCTATAAATATATCAATTCTCTGCAGAGAAGAGAATTATATTAACTTGGTTCACTGAAAATAATTTTGGGGTAAAAATATAAGTACTTCATTCTTTTTTGCCCTCTACCCCATGCGGATATAGCCAAAGTGAGAAACTAATGTAACTGGGTGCAAAACATTAGTAGATCACATTAGTGTCTTACAGTGCCTTCACTTTTCACTGGTGAATTCTTCCACAAAGAGCAGCAGTTGCAAATCAGTTGTGTTAATCTTACTGAGCTTGAATACTTTTACCTTTTGGATCATTCATACAAAATGCAGACAGGGTAAGACAGTTGTTTATAATTTTTCATCATTGTTTCATCATATGTGTCAGCATAAAATATTTCACTCTAATCCAGTTGTGCAGTGTGTTTTTAAGAGGTAACTAAGAATAAGTGAAATGAGACCTGGCGTTTTTAACATACAAGCAGAAATTCATCTGTCTCATTGGGAAGGAGGGATTTTGGTTGAAAGTGCTGAGGACAGATAAAATTAATCTTGACAGTTAGTGAGGAAAGAAACTTCATTTGCCTTTCCCTTCTGCAAAATCTTACTGAGCTTGGGACAGGTGTGCAGCATACAAGACAAGTGAGGGATTATCAGTGGTTTAGATGAGTCTTGCTGTAGGAGTCAGCAGGACCAGAACCAGCTCAGTTTGGCTTGGCTTGGCTTGAAAGTTCTGGGGAGTTGGAGACATTCTCAAAAATATCCAAAACATGCAGAGAGAGTTTTAGGGCTTCACATATGCTGTGAAATACTGATGGAGAAAATGTTCTGGGGGTGAGGCTCAGTCTCTTCTGCCTTCCA
The DNA here is from genome assembly GCF_036370855.1 of Dromaius novaehollandiae. Classification (NCBI taxonomy): domain Eukaryota; kingdom Metazoa; phylum Chordata; class Aves; order Casuariiformes; family Dromaiidae; genus Dromaius; species Dromaius novaehollandiae. The sequence goes on along the minus strand of NC_088099.1, from coordinate 141,818,448 downwards.
TTTTTTCATACGTTTAGAAAGGTTTCCTGAAGTACCATCGATACAGGGTCTGGCAGTTAAAGCCCAAAGGACACGTTCATACTTCTCACTATCTTGCCCTGCATTCGTATTGGATTAGTTTAGTAAAGGTCTACTGTGCTTCCTGGGTTGTCTCCATCTCATTGTCTGTGTTATCGGGATCAAATAGTCTATTTAAAATATTCTCACTTGGCAAATAGGGGTGTAGGTACTGGTACTACTTTATGCTGTTGTAACGATGAGAGTTTTTTTCTTGGTTCTAGAGTTTTGGTAAAATAAGAAGCTTTATAATATGTATTTTCAGCCCAAAACACAAGGTAGATACGTCGTCATTGGAATTAGGATAAAGGACTGTAGCCTTTCTATGCACCGTATGATAAAATATGTCTTCAGAGAGCAAAGCATAATTTTACAGTATGTTCAGTTATAGTATGTGTCTTTGCACCCAAACAAATCATTGTACTCACTTTTCTGAAAGACTCCTTTGTAGGATGGAGCACATCAGCAAAGCTGCAAAAGGGCCATGTCAGGAGAAATTTCCTAAAGCTGAGTATACTTGTCCAAATTGCCATTTGTTGAGCACAGTGGTGTTAAGATGTATGGAAAACAAAAGACTTTTTAATGACTGTCTCACCCAAGAGAACCTGCAAGTGCGGTATTCCTTAGTGCAAGTGCTCAAGCACTCCCATGTCAACGAGAAGAGTGCCACCTGCTGAATGACCCACTTCTCCTCCGGCTGCCCTCCAGTCTCCTTGCAGGTGTCCTCTGCAAAACCTGGTTAGGCTCAGTCCGACGTAGTAGCAGGTTAGTGCAGCTGCATGGTGCAGCAGCCCTGTAGGTCAGCATACTGCAACAGCACGGTCAGCTTGCAGGGAATATTGCCTGTTGGTGCTGCCGCATTGGGGTAAAGGAGTCACCAGGAAAAGCAAAAGCTAGTGACGGTGCTCCAGGAGAGACGCCACTTCCTGGTGAAGGAAGGCCTCCAATTTGTAGAAGCTGAATCACAGCTGATAAGAGGAGGGAGGCTTGTTTGCTGCTGCTAGAGCACCAGTTTAACCATTAACTGTGCAGACCGCTTGGCTCAGCTGTCACTTCCAGTAGGAAAATGTCTCCCCGCATACAGCAGCAAAATCCTGTCTGATAACACAAGAGGCCCTTTTAGGTGCTGCTAGAGCACCAGTCCAACCAGTAACACACAGTTCACTGAATCACTAATTCCAGTTGGAAAGTTATCTGCTGTCTCTAGCAGTGAAATCCTGACTGATAAGCGAAGAGGCTCATCTGCTAGTAGCAGAGCCCCCAGTTTATCAGTGTCTGACCAGCTCATAAATCAGACTAGTGTCTGTTTTTATTTTGTTTTATCAAAATTTATTTCTATCATTGTAACAGTTAATACTTTAATAAGAGAACTTAGCTGGGAACATTAGGAAGTTAGTTAGAGACATTTTGCAGGCGCTTTTTCCCTTGTCAGTGACAAGGTAAGGTAATCCTATACACAGGCTGCTATTGTGAGATGAGAAACTGGCCTCCTTCACTGCCAGAGACCAGATGCACCTCTCTCTATCCTAATCTGTAAACGACTTAAAGGAGCCTTATCTCGGGGCTCTTCTGCTTCATTTCATGCTTGATTTACTTTAATTTGTCTGATAGGGCACAAGGATTTGGAGACGGCCCATCTTTCTGCAGAAAATGTTCAGATTTTTTTTTCCTTGGCATTGTTGTGTTGGGGTTTTTGACTTTTTTTATGTGGAAGAAATCTTGCTCCAGTGCAGCAAGCTGCTTGAGTGTGTTTAGATTTAAGCTACCCCAGCAGAAAAGAGTTTGTGAAGTGGCATGATTGTGTGATGGGCCACATTTACATTGAAATCACATTATACGATATATCTGGACTCCTGAAGGGAGCAGTGCAGTGGAGCGCTTGTGCCCACAAGATACTTTGAAAGGGCTATATATAGTGGCAACAATTGATACGAGATTTTACAGGAGACTTTATAAATATGTAAATGGGTGTTATCTGATTGGGTTCTTTGGCTACACATCTGTACCTCAAAGGAAGTGGAGCTGTGAGAACTACCAGGAAAACAGTAGTTTGCATTCTAAGTGAGTCTGAGCAATAGAAATGTCTCACAGGTTGACAGCAGGTCAGGGTGGAGGTGCTTTGCATACTTTGGAGGTAAGCCTCTTTGATGTGAAAGCGATCTCTTACTTCCACCAGAAAGGTAGAATTACCACTAACAATTTTCATTTGTTTTATAACATGGCTTAGATCGGTAGCCATTGACCTTTAGCATTCCTTGTTATTTCTTTAAATTGCTTATGTGATATGGCACTGGGGGGAATTGCCTTTACGTTTTTTGCATTTTAAAAAATGTACTTTCGGTGACCCATGGGAGAGAAAATAAAATCTTTGGTACATTGATCCCTTGATTAGTTATTTCCTAAATGAAAATGGAAATACTATTAAAGCAGTAATAATGCTATGTCTTAATAGTTGAGGAGTCAATAAATGGCTCCCATGTGCTTCATTAAAGTTCTTAATGAAGCCATTTTTGATAGCTGAACTTTACATTATCTCTGCTTTAGTCAGATACTTTTTAGGGGGAAGGAGACAGTAATTTGATGTAAAATGGTTTTCTTTTTCACTCTAGTAACTATATTATTACTAAAATCTTGTGTATGATATTAGCTGTATTATAGGGTTATGCATAACCCGTCAATCATAAGGATGGCTATTTGTAGCGTATACAGAGATCATATTTTTGCCAGGCAACACACGTGTAATTTAATGTATTTATGTTATGGCATAAGTAGAAATTTATAAAACGTAACTTTTTTTTGCATCACAATGTTTCTGTATTGCTACCTGCAAAATGTTCTAAGTATTTCTGCACAGCTCCATTGCAGCATCTTTCTTGGGCCTCCTCCTCCTTCATTTACACTCTTACTGTAGCAGTTCTTAGTCATTTAATTTCTCTCTCCCCTTGGTGCTGCATTATGAGCCCTGACTGAATCTCTTGTATTTTGACGAGAAGGATTTAGAGTCTCTGAGATGAAAACGCCTTTCAGTGATGAGCTAAGAAAGGGCATGAAAGGTTTGTGGGCTCTTTTGCTTTCCATGAACTACTCTATATCCAGTAGAGTGGATGTGCTGTATATTTAAACACTCCCTTACACAATAAATATGAAGAAGGAAATATGAATTAGGTCTTGCAGTTCTTTCTAACTGGGTCTTCACTATGGTGAAATGCAGTTCTTTGCCTGGATTGCTAGGGATTGCATTTATTGTGAGGAAACTTCAAAATACTTTGTTATCATACAAGCAAAAAAATCATAAACACATTACTGCTATATGTTTTATATCATACAAAGTTAATAAAACTCTCTATTCTCTTCAGTTTTCTAAAGGGATGGCATAGAAAACAGACGTTTTTTGCGTAGCAAAAGCATAAAACTGAAGATGGGAATACTGAGTGACAGTCCTTTGTGACGCTGAGCAGCACGCCAGTGCTTAAAATTTGGTCTTGATCTTCAGATGCCCTGCTCTGGCTTTCTAGGATCTAGTCTGCACAGTTTCTAGGCTTCACTAAAGAATTAGAAATCTATTGGAAAAGCAAGTTTTAAAGTCAAGCTCAACCTAAGTTGCCCCAAATTGAAAAACTATCAATTAGGTTTTGTATATTCTTTTTATTAACTGTGAAATAAGGAAACTATTATTTCTATATCTTTAATAGGAAGATGTGATGCTTAATTCACTTATATGTTTCCAACACTTTGAAATCTTCTGGTAGAAAATGCTGTTAATATATACATTATTAGAACTGTAAATACAGAATATATTCCAGCATGTATACATACTAGTTGACTATGTGCCTAAATGTCCTAATGAAGGCAGTATTAGTGAAATGGATGTATGTAAATATTTTAACAATTGAATTTTAATATGCACATGTTTTTCCATAACATTTGCTCTTGCTGAACACATTTACAGTCCTATAAAAGAGGATTCTTTCTCTTTTAATTTAGAGAAACATATTTTTGATCCAACTAATAATAATTCAGGAATAAGTGAATAGAAATAATAAACAGAAATATATAAATCAAAATTGTCATTAAATTGTTTCTGAATTTTTGTACGCTGTGGTGCTTCCAATATAATCTCAAGCTCTGCACAGACTGAGTATGAAAGAGAAGGCAAAAGGAGTTAGAGATACCTAGCCCACACTGAGGTAGGTTGTCTACACAGAGCTGTTACAGAAAACCGTCTTTCTCCAGATAAGAGAAAGAAGTATCAACACCACTTTAGAAAGGAGGAAATGAAGGTATCCCCAAGGTAAATGTCTAGTTGACGCTCAATATGTTGTAAGTTACATAACAGAAAAGGGAATACTGCTTCCATAAGGATTTTTGAGGATATTCTTCATAAACTGTTTAAATCGCAGTTTTTATGATGCTGTTATTAAATACGTTCTTTTCTTCTGAATTATGCTTCAGGCTCTGATACATTCTTAGCTGAAGTCAGTGGGAGGACATCTGATCAGTTGGCTTAGTTCAGCAGGTTTTATTTATAAGCATTTATAGTAAATACATAAAATATCACTAAGGAGAGATTTGGCAAACAAACACTAAAAAAATAGTTACATAAATGAGTTCAGAATGGTGAATTATAATTTTCATCAGATGAAAGTAGCTTCCCATATAAAATATTTTCAAGACTTTCTCTTTGAATCCCAGCCTCTGTCTTTACTTTTATTTATGGTTTCACTAAAATGTTCAGGTAGAGAAATACCTGCCCTCATAAATCATTTGCAGATAATACTGGTTCAGACGCTTTGTGTCCAAATTGATAATGGATATCTGATTCAAAAGAAGTGTCTCATTTCTTAAAGTTCTGTGGAGGATGCTGGAAGATGACAGAGCTAAAAAAAAAACCAAAAAACCCCAACCCTGCAAAACCCAACTTTTTTTTCCTTTCGTTTCTGTGATTATCTGATGCTAGTTGCAGAAGTTGGCAATGCAGTGAACTGCATAATCATTCTCTGATTTGTGTTTTTCTTTTTAGTCAAACTGCCTTGAGAAAGTAGGACTGAAAGTTTATATTAAGAGATTTTTGCCAAATTAAGGAATACTAAACAGCATAAAAAAACCAAAAAGGTCTTCCAGTTTGGAGCAGTGTGGAGTTCATCCACTGCGTATTGCTGTTAGAAACAGAAAATGCACCTGATTCCTCTTTTTCCAGTTATTTATGTGGAGAAATTTTTTAGGGCAACTTACTAAATTATTTATAATGGTATGTCTTTCTGCCCTTCTACCTCCCTTCCTGTGTTTACTCTTGCTGCTATCTATTCCCTTGCTTTTGTACTTTCAGTCTAAATGGATGTTGGACCAGCAAGTGTAAATTGAGATACCTGATTGTCATGGGAGAGATTGAATTTTGAGGATTTTTTAACTTACCTTATTGGCATTTCTGTTGTGGAAGAGGTTTGGGCTGAATTTTAACTTTGTGGTTTTCATTTTATTTCCTTATTTGCCAATAATTTGTTTCCAATGTACCATCCACAGTGATGAAGGGCTGTGCCGAGAGGGTAGTAGAACCTTTATTGGCTAAGGAGAAGGAGGGCTGCTGGGGAGGGGGAGTGAAAGAATCACTGGAATAGTGTGTCAGGACTTTGGAGAACCCTGTACACCGTGGTCACGTGGTGCATCATGTAACACCAAAGTTATATAAACCGCATCACACAAGTCTGAGTCCACACCCCCCATCCCACAGTAAGTACCTGTCCCTTACGGAGACTCCCATTGCCAGGTAACTGGAATTAAAGGATCTGTCAAGCAGAGGCACGAGTGGTGTTTGGGCTTCTGTCTGTTTTTGCAAAAAAGATAATCATCTTTTCCCTGCCACTTTTGTCCACAGCGATACAATGCCATGTGGCAGTATATTTAACAGAAGGAAATCTGTGATGCCAGGCTGCACGAGCTTTTCAGGACAGCCAAGGACAGGTCTAGGATCTGGTCTGATACTTTAAAAATCTTTCCTGTATTTGTGAATTCACTGTAGAGTCTGTGTGTTAAAATTAGAATTGAACTTCAGTTATGATTTAGATACAGTGCTTACTTATTTTGCCTATTTTGTCCTCCAGAGGCTCAAGCTTCTATAGTTTTATGCATCTCTCATGCATAACAAATTGAAAGTATGTGTGTTGATTTGCTGGAAATGAGTCATGCACTAAAATCATGCAGATTCCTTTGTATTCTTATAACCACAAAACTCATATGAGCAGAGATGAAAAGGTAGGTGGAGCTGGCATTGAAAGAGGTGTTCTAAATCTGAACAAGCTGTATAAAATATCATTGTCACAAAGGAAAACTGAAAAATACAACAAATACAACTTCATGCATTAGAAGCATTTGCATCACAGGTAAATGTTGCCATGTACTCTGAACTGTGCTTTCATTTCCACAAGTCCCCTGTTGAAGATACTCTGCGAAATTTTCAGAAGCTCCCATGTATCTTAGGAGCCTGTGTCCCAAAGCTTCCTTATGACACAGAGCTTTTTAAACTTTGACATTGGTCTGTAATTAGGGGTTGAGTCAAAAGTTACATTTAATTTAGAGAAAGGAGTATTCCTTGAGCAAGATCTTAAGCTGATGTACATCAGTGTAACACCATTAACATGCCTTGGCTTAGATCTAGCTATAGTTCTGATTTGTACAAGCTGATGATTTAATTCTGGACTCACAAAAACAGTGGTTGAGAATAACCTTGTTGAACTACAAACTAGTGGTGTATTGATGAATAGAATGTGACACTGTTCAAAAAGGACAGTTGCATCCTACAGTCATGACTGTTAGGTGACAATAACAAGACAAATAGCGCCTGTGTGTTCCAGGCAGCATTTTTCTCCTTTTTATCTCTGAGTAGCTCCTTTCGAACCTCAATCGACTTTTGATTTGCGTAAGTGAAAATGAGAAGGCCCGGTTGTCATTGGTGAAAGTGCAGCATTGTGTGTGAATTACAGAAAAGCTCAATTTGTTCACATCCTTTTAGAATTTAAGCATAGTCTCTTAATTTATAAAAGCATCCTTTTTTATCAGATTACCTGCATGTTATAGGAAATGTTAGTTTTTTTAAGCAATTAAAATGATTATTGTTTTTATGATGGCTGATGACTTTTACCATTTGGTTAGCTCACTAAATCTCAGTTGGAATTAGATTTATGAAATAATGTCTCATTTTCTGTATCAAATTAAAAGTCATATAATTAGTTTGAAGATGGTTTTTCCAACCTATTTCCATATCAGGTGGTATCATTCTGTTTTCTAGGACTCATTCTTTATGACAATGTTTGTTTTTCATGGTAGAAATAGTTTTACCATGTAACATTAGAAACTTTCTAAAATTATAGTGTGCTATCTTGTTCAACTATCTTTGCAATTATGATACAGATATATTGCATCAGCAACTTTCTAAACATAGTATGCAGTGGTGACACGAGTTAATTGAACAGTTAGGAGATAATGCAGTATCATTGACACGATTTACTATGTAATTACCATTGTTTCCAGTGGAGTTATCATGTCGCTACCACCTAATATCATATGTTATTTTGTGATAACTGTGAAATTAACTTATCATCCTGTTTTGAGAGCCTATGTTGGTCTTAGACCAACCACTCTCCACCAAAGTTAAATACAGGAGATCAGTAATAGACTGACCTGCCCACCAGCTTTGGAGTGTGGCAATTAAATCATAGGTCTTATATAAAAGCTTTGAAAGAATATGTTGCTAAATTCATTTCAGTGAGTGTCCTGAATGGCTTAACTTCTAAATAAGATTTCTTGTTGCAAACATTTATCCATCTGAGTGAATCAGAAAGCGATTTTACAACATAAGGGAAAATATGATGTAATCCATCAAAACACAGGAAATAAATTAAAAATCAATATTTTTTCTATTTCACTTTTTTGACAACAGGGGACAGGAGTGTTAACAGCATGCGTTCTACACCTTCAGTTTCTTACTAAGTTAACCTTATTAACTCATTTCTTAACTTTCGTAATTCAGTTACAAACTATGTTTTTTGCAGTTACTATTCAGGCCATCTTTTGGTTGAAATTTCATCCAAGTGAAAACATTCAGGCTTTTTGAGACATTCCCAACGTAAAGGAAATGTCAGTAAAAAGAGCTGAAGAACCTTGATTGTCCCTTTTAATTTAAGTAGAAAAAGAATATTCTGGAAATAAAGTGTTCTCTCTTATTTTACTTTGATTTTTGGGGGGCATAGGTTATTGTGAATACCTGTCTCTAGATGAAAACTTTGATAAGTAGTTCAGAATCTATAGCTTTCCTTCTCACTTTTTGCTTGTACAACTGAAACTGAAAATGACAGTTAATTTGGGTTCTGTTATCTGCTGTACTAATTAGATAAATGTTTGCATGAACATACGCCCTGTATTCATGCATCTAAAAATTATCTTGAAGCAGTCAGTTTTGTGTTAATTAGGCTCAGTCTCTTGTTTTTTTTCTTCATTTTTTCATTAGAATTAAATATGTAGTATGGTTTCAATGTAAACAAATAACTGTCCATTTTATTTTCTTATTAGAGTGCTCCTTCTTGTTCCCATAATGTGTCTTTTTCCTCATTGTTTCAGGAAATGCATTCGGGTTAACAGTCAAGATAAAACATTTGAGTTGTTAAACACATATGTAGGAGTAGCAAAATAACCTGGAGGTTCTGGTAAAATCTTCTGTCATTTCTGGAAGCAAGCTTCTTGTTTGATTTCATGAAATTGGTTAAATTGTCTGCTTATGACTAAATCTGACTTTCTCACTACAGGACAGATAAAATATGTGAGTAGTAATTAGAAGGTCTCCAGAATATTGCACCCTGTTATTATCTGATATAACTTACTCTCTTGTCTTTTCAGTCATTGATGATACTACTTAGTGCCAAACTCTGACTAAAAATATTCTCTATTTTATTCACTGTGAGTTTAAAAGGTGTGTTTCTTGCTTGCTCCTTACATTGTGGGCTTGGTAAATTTATATAGAAGTGTTGTGGAATTTTATGTATGTCTTTCTGTATGTGTTCCCCACTACCACTGCACCAAGCGTGCTGACATGCTTTCTTGATAGTACGCAATTGCATACTTGAGTATAGGTTTGCTGAATGAGCATTGTACAGTAACAACAACCATGCTGCTGTGTTGGAGATTAATATTAAAGAAAAAAGAGAGAGCAAGAGTACCAAGGCAAGAGTACTAAATGTCAGGATAGAGTCAACAGCGTTTTGTGGCTATGAAGAAAAAAATTATTTTAGCAGTTTTGCACTAACATGTTAACCTTTCCTTTCTGGATACATTAGGTAAGAAAAAGCTTTAAGCGGACTGTAGTGCCTTTCTTCCAAAGTGCAGGATTTTCTCTCCACATCAGTTTTAGATGGTATCTGCGATCAAAGGGACATATACTGTTCATACGCTTCCTCTGTACTTCAGAACTAGAGGTGACCTGGAGGGTGTATAAGTGCCCTTGTGTGGTTGCCTGGAAACTTTGGCCCACACAAGTGTCAACTTTCTTTCATGGTTATAAAGGAAGACTGAGCCTCACAGAGAGCTTTAGTCTTAGAGAAAAAAGGTCCTTGTGTGTTTTAAAACAAGTGTCTCACTAGGAGATAATGGTAGAGCAGTGGGTTATAAATGATGTATTTTGTTCACTTCGCCTTGATAATGGCACAAGGGAAAAAAAGTTCATCGCTCTCTTATCAAAATACTGTGACATTTCTCCTTCAACTGTAAAATTTCCTATCACATTCCTCTGCTGCAACAGCAACTAAATTTACTCGATTGTAAAGACTACATAATCTCTCATCAAAAGGTGTCTTTTGTATTCTTTCTTTTCTCCCTATTCATATTTTAGGAGAATCACCAAGGTTGCTAAAATCACTGTTTCTCCAGTGAAATAAATTTGCTTTTAAGGAGTTTATATATTAGCTAGTAACTGCTATACTATGCCATGTAGGCTGTTACTCTATCTTGACCAAAGGCAGTATGCCATTTTCTTTTGTCATATCTTTTTATACTGACTACATTCTTTATTGATGATGTTCTATTTTTAATGAAGAAAAACATAAATAAAGGCAATAACTAATGGCTAAAGACCAAAAACACTGAAAAGCAGTTGGGCTTCTTTCTTGAGTGGCAACTGATTTTCAGTAAGTACAGATTCCTGTTTGATACGAGTGACATTTTTGTTCTTACAAACAAATATTGCTCTATAACATGTACAGCTTATGAAAGCATAGATGTATATATTCTTCTCTGTAGAACATGAAAGTTTGTGTTTGCCATCTCCCCAAAGTATGGTTCTCAAAATACATATCTTTATAGTTTGTAAGGTTACAGTTCCCTCAGATGGAAATGTCTGTGCAAATGCTGCTTGGGGCCTGTTTCCTATATGCCTGTTCAAAGCAAACTGACGTAAATGGAAAGTGACATCAGTGCATTTTGGATAACTTACATCTTTGTCTGATGCAGGCTACCAATATACTACTACATCTAGTAGATTATATTTCATCTGCATGAGTTAGTGTGAAACAAAGATACAGCCACTTATAAAACTGTGGAAAACTGTAACCACAAGGGATTTTTCTGTCTGCATAACTGTAATGACAAAAATCATAAAATAAAATGTTTACATTCAAAGTATATGTCCATTTGCATTTTAAGACTTAGTTTTTATTGTAATCATAGTAAGTGTATTGAAAAATCAGTAAGGAAATTCTTAAATTTGTAAACTAGTTCAACCATGCATTTTTTTCTTCCCATTCAAAGTTTCTATTACGGTTATATCAATGAAAATTGTAAAACCATAGCATATTGCTATAAATAAATTAAATATTAGCAAATATAAATAGCAATGGTAAAATGCATAGGTAAATCTCAAGATGGAAACACGACTGAGAGAAAATCACAGCTTAGCGTGCATGGAGAGGGTAGCTTACAGTCCAAACTGCAGGCACAAAAATGTTTTGTTTCTTCTAACAGAGCAAATATTGAAGAACCGTTATAATGCTAATAGTATGATTGACTCCTTATAATGGATCCTGCTCAGAGTTATAATGTTCTCAGAATTAATCTCCAGAGACATCTAGGGGATATATGACATTCCCTGCAGGACTTGGAAATGTGTACTTCAATAATAGATTTATAATGATAAATAAAAAAAATTAAAAAAAAGTACTCTAATTATGTGAAACTGCCCCAATCCCAAATGACAGTGCAGATAAAATCCATATGTATGTGTTACTGTATTCTGTGTGTATTCTATTTCCACCAATTGTGATTTTTTCACATTTTAGAAAAGAGTTTGCTATTCACTGAATTGTCCTTTGGAAGAAATTAAAAGTGGAGCAATACAGGGATAAGAATATTTTATGACATGTATGATGGCAGGGTGAAACTGAGCATAAGTGAGATTTCATTTGATATTACATACTTCTCTTTCATGTTCACATGATAGAACAATAGATATTGTTAATATCTGAATAGAAAGAACATCAATAAATTTTAGAAGATACATTGTCTTTAATCATACTCTTTTGAAACATAAGCTTATGGATGGACTGTTTGTGAAGAGTAAGACAATGTTTTCATATTTTTGAAGAGAAAGAACAACCATCTTTTGCATTTGAGGAATTGTATGTTTTTATGCAAACTGTACTTTTATTAATTAACAGTACAACTCAAGAAATGCTTTTGGTTCTAAAATTACTTTTACATTCTTATGAGTTGAAATTGTAAGATTACATAGTAACTGAGTTTTTATTTGAGTTGGAAAGGTTAGTGAAAGTTGTTGGCGTACCTAAGAAATCTCCCATTGCTTTGCACAAGTAGCCTTTGTTTTGCAGGACTAGGATCAGTGGTGCAATGTGTTCAAATATTAATCTATAATTACATGATGAGATCATCTGGAAATTTTGTACACATGGGATTGTGCAAATTTACAGTGAGGAAAAGAGGCCTGCCATAGGCCTACCAAGTTTACCTACAGCCCTAACATATGAGACAAAAATCTACAAATCATTTTTCATTTGAAAATCACAAAAAAATCTTGAAATGAGTTTATACTTCCTGCAAATTGGACAAAGTATCTTAACTTCTACAGCTGCAATATTTGATTGCCATCTCCAGGCTATGTAGTGTGGAGGAGAATGGGGGAAGCTCAAACAGTCGCATTCTGGAATATCGAAAACATGAGCTTTATCACGCTTAATAAAGACATGTCATAAGTGACAAAGTGCAGAAATCTTCAAATCAGAAGTAAAAGTTTGTGGTAGATGTAGCAGCCTCATAGCCTTGCTGTGTGATGTTTCCTGATTGTACAACAGCTACTTAAGTGATCTTTGATTCCAGTTGCCAAAATTGAAACAGGGACTAAATCTAAGTAAACTATGACACTTGTGACAAATCAGTGGCATTAAACATGGTTCAAGGATTTGGCAGAGAACCCAAAACTCGTAATACAATAGATGGCATGTCAGAATAGCTTTGGCTTAGCCTGCCAAATGCATAGCTGAATGAGAGCAGAAAACAGGTGTCACCAAGAGGAAAGAGGTAGGTCCTTTTCATGAACAGATATGCCTAGATATGCCTAAATGTAGATTGATCAGTATATTGTTACACTGCATGTAGTGATGTTATGTATTTCAAGTGGTTGAGACCCCAAAAAGAATAATCTGTAGGGCATTCTTACCAGGGTATGTATGAAGGAAACCCATCGATTTGGCACTGCGAGCTGCAGAAAATATGTTGCGTCAATCTTTCAAAGACTATATAATCTCTTCATTTGTCTGACTGTTCAACACAAAGTGGCGATTTAAAGATAGAATTTGCTTTATTATTTGGGTCTGGCAGTCTAACTATTTTTATTTGCCACTACAGCAGCTGATGGTCCCAAGAATATGAAAAACATGAGACTGTAGAAATGCATTTAACAGTGGAAAGCTTTTGCTTCTGGAACCTCACTTTCTATACTGGCTCTTTATGAAACAAATTTCTTAGCCTTCGTAGCAAGGCATCAAATTTCTATCTCTCTTTTACAAAAATAATTTGTTTTAGGGCTTATATTATTTTTTCCAGTGATCTGTAAAAAGTGTACAATGGCTAGAGACTATATTGTGGGTATTTTTATGATGAAGCAATGAAGGAAGATGACAAATCTTGCCAGGTAAAAATAATTATTTTTTCCTGCTAGAGCTATAAAATTCATGAGTGAATGCTAAAAAAGATGTTTAAATTTCAGTAAAATATTTGATGAAGTCTTCTACACAATCTTATTCTTAAACTCATCAAATCTAACTGCTTGGACATGAAAACTCCATACAGGTTAAAATTGGCCATGGTACTCTAAATACCGGGCAATCTCTACAGTTTTTCAAAATTGTTATGGAGAAGCGAGTTGCTTGTTGCCAAAACTGATTGTGATATTGAAGGTAGGAATGAAGAGGATATTAATGAAAATTTGGAAGTAATCGCAAAGGCCATTGAAAGAAGTCATGCAAAGATACTTAGAATGGCTAACTGTGAAAGGAAAAATTACCGTGGAAAAACATAAAATAATCCATCTAGAGAAAAACTTTTGAAAATATTAACGTTGAAAAAGAAGAAATTACACATGTATTTGTTACGGATTTTGAGCTGAATAAGGGGAAAGATGATGCTTATTCATATTTGAGTTGCATACAGTTTTACTAGAATTTTTAGGTCTATTTGCTGTCAAGTGGATGCACATGGTGAATTGCATTTTAATAGCATATTTTTATATCAAACGCTAATACAGTGGAGGACTTTAAGAAAAAAATAACAAAAATAAGGAAGATAAAGAAAAGAATTTCTAAAGGTTGTACATACAGTGCACAGTATATTGACCAAGTACTGAGTGTATTAAGTAAAATTAGCTATTACTTAAATTATTTTTCGCTATTATCTATAACAGAACTCTTCATTTCTTGATCTCTGACAAACAAGTTAGTGGCCTACCAGCAGTGAGCACCATTACCTTGGCCTCAGAAAATCTTTTCACATTAAAAAGCTGCTGATGAACCCTACATCTGGTACTTCACACAAGACTGATGATTTGCTCTGGGGCGTAAGAGTGTATGCAGCTTTGGAGCCATGTTCTCTAGTATAAAATAGTCCTATGTGCAGATGAATGAAGGGGAGTTTTTAAAACTTGCCGTTTTTCTCTGCTCTGCCAGCCTAGCTCGGCAGGAAGAGAGAGAGCAGGAACAGGACACAGCCTCAAAAATGGGATGCAAGGAAAGTACTAGAGGAGATAAATTTGGATTTGCAGCTGAGTGAACCAGGAGTCTGGAGCATGAAAACCTTGTGAGGTTGGAGACTGGGGGTAGGTGACCTTGAACAATGCAAAGGAAGTGTTCGTAAGGCAAATATTCTCACACCCTGAGGGTGGCCCAGTTGCAAGGTCTTTGGTAATACTGGGGTAATTAAAGTGATGCTGATCTCTGGTGTCCTGCTAATCTAGGATTCTCTGATACTGGCTGGGTGGAAACCAGGAGAGAAGTCTGGGAAGGTGGGATTTGAACTGAAGGAGAAGAGAAAAGAAAAAACCAGAAGAGCTTTGCAAAAGAAGGAATGATGCTCTGTATAGTGGGAAGTGGGTAGGAACATTTTGGTTTATTGTATAAATAAAAGTTTGTGCTTGTAACAGTAAGGAGGTTTGATTGTAAGAGGTGTGTTTTGTTGAGAGAAGCAACATCAGGTGCAGTAAGAAGAGAAGGGAACATATAGGAAAAGGAGCCAGGAAATGCAGGAACACACACCTCTTATTCCTGCTTAGTGTGTGTACAATAACATGCATATATGTGCACACACGCACACTCCCAATGAAGAGGAGAAAAGTTACTGGGACCCCCACTAAGTTGCTCCTTTCTTCCTCTGACACTTCCTTTCATATGGTTGTAATATGGGGATATGGAGCTGAGGCAGGGTCAGATAGCCCATATAACCCTTCTTTTCATCCTCCTTTCTGGGTGGGGGGCCCTGGTCTCTGATTTACAATGTAATCATGTTTTCTAATTAATAATGTGCAGCACAGGAGAAAGAAAATCACTTACCATGGAAAAATTATGTTATAAATTTAGGGGTTTCGAAGTATGAACATGCTGTTGTGGGATTACAATTTCCATACATTGTCTAACCCTTGATAACTCTCCTTTAGTGTATTTTAGATCATGATATTCAGAATGATTTGATTCAGCTTAGTCCTTTGACCAACATTAATTTAACCAACCTATATTTCCCTTCTACAAGTTACAAGCATCAAACACATCACATATCAGCATGTAGTGCCTTTAGCAAAGAGATTTAAAACCTCAAAAATGTCATTGTGCACAGGAGGTGTGCAGGGTGGATGAGATAAAATAATTGGTAGCAACTCTTCTTTATAGGTAAGCGAAGGCCAACACAGCAATTTAAACCCTTGAGCCCTCAGGCAGAACCCAAGGAAATGTTCTGTTAGCAATGCCTTTTGGTAAGTGAGTAGTATAAATGAACTCCGGTATGGTCTTTTTTGGTGTAATTGTTATGACTGTAAACATATGGGAAAGGAGAGAAAGCAGTAATATAAAAAACATAATGACTGGAATTTATTGACATTTTTTCTTTTAAAATATTTCACACGTTGAATGTTGCACAGTAAAGTGGAACATAGGAAATACATCATTGATTATGTTATTGTAAATCATTTGCAGGTGAGAGATATTTTGTATTATTACTTGTGCAGAGTCCAACACTCATGAGATAAAAAGGCCAAATTGGAATTTCACTTGATGGAGTCCTGCACAACAGATACCCTCCTATCTGGGGTTGCCAGTAATGCAGCAGAAATGCCAAAATGAGAGGTATTAGTTAGAAAACTCACAGCAGCCTGCTTTTCTGGAACTGGACAAGATGAATCAGGTAATCATTTGCATATACGTATATGTACAGTGTCAGCATTGTGGTGTTGAATACAGGTGACATGGCTTTCTTATATATGGAAATTGATTTTTTTTTCCTTGCTCTATTTCACAGACCTAGTGCAAGAGAAAAGTCAAGCTTGCATAAAGAGGGGCTGAAGATTGTCAGGTATGTCTGAATCACAATGCCTGAATCTCAAGCCTGTAACTCTAATAGGAAGACTTTAAATGTTTATGCATTTTCTGGAATTCCCCTAGCATTGTTCTCCATTATAAGTACAGATTTTTTTTTTTTTTTTTTTTTTTTTGCTGGAATTATTATCTCTTCAACTTATGCAAACATTTTAAGGATCTCTCCTGTAAAACAAACAAACAAACAAACAAAAATGTAGATGAACCAAGGGGACAAGAACATCTGTGAAGAGTTATCCTCAGCTTATTCATCGTACATGCTTTTGTGTCATTAAAATGACTATGATACAGCAGCTGGCAGAATATGACTTCTCTTAGCTTCAAGCAGATAGTGCCAGGAAAGTGAACACAGGCATGATATATTGAGTCTAATTTATCATACTATTTTTCTGCCTATGAAGCCTGAAACAGTCAGGTGTTTAGGTTGAAATACTGATCAAATTTGCTGTTTCTGGAGGATAGCTTTCAGGTTCAGTGGAATGGAGTGGGAATCCAAGAGCTGTTAAGCTGTCAGGAGCTGTCAAGCTGTTGGCATCCCAAACTACTGGAAAAAATTAAGAAAACTTTTTCTGTGCCTAGAACACAGACACTATCCTCCAGAAAATGTAGGTAACACAGCTACAACAGATTCCCTAGTTATTTGGGCAAATGTTTGGTAATTGTGAAGCCATTCCAGTGATGTGAAAATCAAAATAAGGTTTTTGGAATTTAATTTTTTCAGAATACACTCAATTCTAAAACAAATATTTCAGCTGATCTTTAAAGAGGCCCTGTTGATGTCCTCCACCTCTTCCATCCCACTGTTAAGCTGAGGCTATTTCCTTGTGTGAGTAGTATTCATTCATTGTAAGGGTGAAAGTGTTCTAGTGTATTGAATGTTATATATGTGTGGAAAATTACCACTGATTTCTTCTGTGTTTTTCTTTGCAGAGCCCACAATCATCCTAAAATATTCCAGAGAAAATCATTACAGAATTTTGTGAAAATCTCTTTTTTCTTGTTTTTGGAAGAACATAGTGACTGTTAAAATTTACTTTTGCAAATTCAAGTCCTTCAAAAACATGTTTGTGGAAAGAAGGAAGTGATTGCATAGATTACTTCAAGACACCTCAGTTTCAGTGGAAATTAAAAAACTACTGAGAGAAGATTAAGTGATAATTGGGTGAACATTCTTTAAGAATACTGCAAAATTACACTGAACCATCACACTGAACATGCAGGGCCTAATCCATAACCTGCTGAGGTCAATTAGAATCTTGATATTAATTTTCATAGGTATCAGATTAACGTCATCTTTATTTTGTAGAATTATATTATGATGGCTCTTTTTTTAACCTCAGACTTCCATGCTTCTGTCTTCACACTTTTTGTAAATCTCCCAATAATACTAGTTTTAATATGGTGTTCAAGTTCTATTCCTCCCTGTGAGAAATATATCTATAATACAAATAGAAGATGTTAAAAGATTATCTGAAGGTGATGTTCTCATAGCCAAAATATTCTTTCCAAAATTCAAGTTGTGTCTGATGGAAATATTTAGTTGTTTGACTCTAAATTATTTAAATAAACATCTGGTGTTAATAAAATTACAAGTTGTTGGTGTGATAGTCTGTGATCATTTAGTCAAACTACACTTAGATCTTTTTCCATCCTTTTGTCCACTATTTTCAGTAATCTTGAAAAGTTCTGGATCTACAGGTCTTGATGCCAAACTTTTTTAGGCCATGTTATGTCTAAGAAAATACTAATCACTCTTATCTGTGGCACATCATTAGAATGCATCGTGTTTATCTCTGCTATGCATAGATACAGGTTTAATATTACATCAAATACTATGACCACATTCGCACAATGGTGTAGATACATGTAGAGCTATATGTTCCCCCAAAATCGGGAAACTCATTTTCTGTTTCCCCATGACTCCACAAAGTAACGAAACGTATCAGTTCCAATTCTGAAGGCAAGTTATAGGTATGTTCTGAGGGTAAGTTATAGGTATGTTTTTTTAATAATATAGTTGGCAAGATAGCTGTGAATCAAATGAATAAAACAAGACAATTTTTAGCCCTCAAAGTTTAAGTGCTTAAGTGCTTGTTGTTTAGGAATGGTAGAGCGTAGAGTGCTCGGAAGAGCAATTCTCCCTGGGCTGTCTCCCCGTGAACGTAGCCCGTATCCTTTGAACACTGCAAGGAGTCATGACGGATTGACCACTCTTTTTCAAGCTCTGACTATTCTATAAAGGTTGGTATTAATGTGGAAGTGATATGTGAGTTAAAAACACACTGTGGTACATTATTGCTAAAATTGTAGTAAACCAAGGTGTGTGAACAGAACCAAAAATGAAAGGGAAAACTTTATAATATATATCTCTACAACTAGCAGTCTTCCCTCAAAGTAAGGAACGTAGACTGGCCAACTACCCCTGGGGCTAATGTAAGGAATAGCTAATTCAAAATGTTTGGAATAATCTCATGCAGAGAATTGTGTGCTACTAACATTTTGATATTTTCTCTATAATAACAGTCTATTTAAACAGATTACAAAAGA
Source organism: Dromaius novaehollandiae (assembly GCF_036370855.1). Classification (NCBI taxonomy): domain Eukaryota; kingdom Metazoa; phylum Chordata; class Aves; order Casuariiformes; family Dromaiidae; genus Dromaius; species Dromaius novaehollandiae. Next base: position 141,799,717 of record NC_088099.1, on the reverse strand, counting down.
AAATGTTGGCTGCCTGTCTACCTGTGTCCAGAGGAGTTTTTGTAACCTGTTCCTGTGTGCTTCTTGTTTGTCAGATTGTCATGTTATTTAGTAACCATGGAGAAGTAGGGAGGGATGCCTGTTGGACAAATTTAGATTTCTCCGGATGAGTGCAAACCAATTTTTGAGAAAAATGAGAAAACATTTCTTAATGTAAATTGTACTGTCACTCCTTTATATCATCAGTGCAAATGGATTTCCTTCCAGATCATCTGAACTGTATAATTAGCATATTGTTAAAGCATAGGTTTAAAAGTGCAAAAGTGTATACATTTTTATGATTGCAGTTAAATGAAATTATTCAAAGCAACTGGTATATATGATGTGTTGGTCACATAGAAACAGGTGAAAAGTTTTGGATAGAACTATAGAATTTTCTAACAACCTTACCACCATTTTGTAATAAAATTATTTTTTGAACAATTTTTTTTTAAATCTACCCATGTTTTGAATAGGAATGATTGAAGGGAAATATGAACAACCATTGCTCCTAAAATACTTTGGCCCTTCCAAATGGCTGAGGTATTTTTAGAAAGGGACAGCATTCGGAGTCAACTGTCAATTGTATCTGATTGCGACTGTGAAAGTATATGTGATTTTGGTGCTGTGATCCCTTTTTGCTTTTCAAAAAATCTCTTAAACGTTATTTTCTTATTCCTGTTCTCCTACTGTTTTGGTTTACACAGGTAGGGACTGATTTGATGTAAATCATTTGGCAGTCATAGTTTGCTTTCCATTGCTTGGAACTATTTTCTGAACAGTTTGTATGCTTTAGACTTCAGAATTATCCATATGCTATATTACTCAACAACATTTTAAAGAAACAATATGGTTGCTGGTTTTAATTCATTTATCTTGCCTGTGTGTTTAGAGTTTGTATAAAACGTAACTTCTCCATCATGTCACAAAAAGTTATTGCACTCTTGGCTTCGTGAATTCAAGAAGCATGACATAATAGACTAGCAAATATGGCCTTGTGTCTTCTGATGATGATCCAAATTCACCCACTTATCTTGATCTGCCTATACTGTTAACAACATGGGATGTCACACAACAAATTTTTCATTTTAACTGTTCTTTATGTACAGTGCAGGGTGGAATTTACTTTTTATTGCCTTTCTGAGAAAAGTATCATACCTCTCAGTGAAATAATGGTTTTGTCAGACACTGGTATCTTTATTGTATAGTGCTTTTAAATTCTACACTATTTATATGAAGCTATCTTGGCTTAGGACAGGTGAGATGTGATACCTCTGTTTCTCCATGAAAATACTTAAGGCTTTATGGATACAGAAAATATTATTGTTGATATGGTAATTGTATGTTCTATGTTGTAGGTTACAAAGAGAATAATTTTATTTTTCCAAGTGCTCCATGAATGTGCAAAATATAAACAGCTACTAGAAATGACTGACGAACCTAAGGCTTGTACTCACAATGTTAATATTGATTTGCATGCCTCTTCCTACCATCATTATACTAGTTACTAAGTGTATACATTGATTTGCTCTTACAGGTTTATTACTTTTGTCCATGACAGCAAAGAACAGCAGTAATTTTACTTGCGCACACTGCTATTGTTTTGTTATCAGGAGGTCTAAATGGATCATTGTGAAAAAGTCAAAGAATGGTACACGATTATAAAATTGAACGGGATCACTGAAGAATCTATACTAGGATGCAAAATAGGTGACATATTTGTCCTGGAATGACACCAATGAGTTGGCTGCCGTTCAGATTGAGATAATTTTTGTTCATCAAAATATTTGTAGCAGGAAAACAACAAATTAGAAAATGAGATTTGTGTACATTTCAGTGGTGGGTTATAAATGTTTTGTGGAGTGAAAGGTTTTCTTCTTTGTATAGCATGTAACGTTTTGGAACAATTGCACTTCTTAATATTTCAAATAATATAATTTGCCATTTTGTGAGTATATCTAAATGATAAAAAAGTATATAAACAAGTATTCTTTCCATCTACATAAACAAATTTTTGATCATTACTCTTTCAAGAGTAAAAACATGTAATGAAATGATAATTTAGATAAATTTTGAAATTAAATGAAAGCAATGACCTCAAACTTCGAATAATGTATATTAAAGTAGTCTCCTCTTTCTCTCTGTCTTTTTACTTTACTCAGAGGATACAGCTTTGTTCAACTATACTCAAAAATGATTTGGAGTATATATCAGAAACACAATCAACCCCTTGTTGCAAGCCTACTTGCTAGAAACAAAAACGTGCAGCATACTTGAAAAGGGTGTCACTTTCAGAATGCGAGGATGTAATATATTTTGCTATGTGTGTTACTAGCTCACCTAAGAAACTCTTGGTTTCTATTGACACAAAGTTCCTTTTGTCCTAGATAGACTTGTGTGTGTGTGTAGTAACATACATATATATGTATATCTGTACATACACACACAATTTCAGTCTCCACAGTCTCTCTGGGTTGCTTGCTATCTAAAAAGGTCAATGAAATGTGAGAGAAAGGAAGTATTATTACCTCAGAGTAACAGAGAGATTACGAGTCATTTTGGAAGTTCCATAGGAGTTAGGCTCCAATTCAACAAGCCCAGATCTTTCAAGCTTATGACTAGCGTGTTTGCTGCAAGACTGGGTGTCCTCTAAAATGCATGCGTATCTCCTTTATTTGATAGCTTCTTGGAAATGTTTATTGTGGTATGCGTGAGAAAGTACTATGCGGTAGATAGCAAAGGTTCGAGTTACCGATTTATATGTGTTTCTTAGGTACTGCCCTTTGAATATCCATCTATCTCTAATTTTATAAAACAATTTCTAGTATTTTTTATTGGTCATCTGAAGAAAAAAGCAACATAAGTCTATAGAAAGTATTTAAACATACCATGGTCATTTCTGGCAGAGTTGAAAACTTTATAAGCTGCATACAATTATTTACATTTATACATATATTTTCATGTGCGCATGAGTAAATGAAGGTGTTAATGATACAACCCAGCTATAGCTCAGGCTTACATTTTCTATGAAATGATCTTTTTATTTAGAGCACTAGCGTATTTAATAAATGCTTGCAAAAAGTGTGAAAAAATATAAAACTTGTATGCAGTTTAAAATTATTTGTCATATCATTAATGTTCTCTTCTTTATCCATTTTAAGTCAGTATAAAGTTTATGAACATGGAATTTCCTTTTACTTCATTATGACCTTAATACTTCTACAGTAATTTGGAAGACAAATGCTGCTCTTAGTCTACATGCTTTCTAGTTTCAGCTTAAGAGTGACATACAGTATGAGATCCACTGTTTAATCATTTCCCCAAATCACCATATTTTTAGCTTCTCTGCTATCATCCAGACAACATCCCATCTTTTTTGGGTGACTAGTCTTCATTTAATCTTGCTAGTAGGATATATCCCTAGTTTATTTCAATTGTGTTATTATTTATCTAATCCAGGCAATGTGGTTGGTAGTTTTAGAAACAGGTGAAACGTGGTGCCTGCCTTCTAGGAGACTGCAGCCTCATTCAGGCACAGTACCTCAAAGTTTGCTAGTGTTACTTGGAGATAGTTTAGGAATCTCTTCATGGTTTTGAGAAGAGACTTACAAGCATCCATCTGTTCTGAAGAAAGATTTGAGAAGAGGGAGATGTATATTTATTTGAAGAAGGGCACCTGATTAAATAGTGAAAATAAACATTTTCCTACATTTTTATTAAGCTTCCACTCATGGTAAAAGTTTGAAGTTTTTATTTCCAGATGAGAAGTGTGACATTGCTATTACTTCTTCATCACTGAGCGTTGGAATGCTATAGCATATGTTCTCTTCATGGAAATCTGCTTTCACACCTAGATGTGATGCTATTGTAGAAATCATTCATTTAATAGCTGTCCTGACTACTGGTGTTTGGAAGAAGAGGTCATTGAGGAGATTCTGTCTGTGGACTGGAAGATACGATCTTTTGAAAAATCTATCAAATGCATAAAGCATAGAGTTTGCACAGGTGCAAGGAAAAGAAATAGTATGATAAACATACATAGTAAGAAAGATGGCAGTACCACAGCTATTGTTAAATCTACCCAGTATGTTGGGTATGTCCACACTGAGTCATAAACACTTTTTCTGCTGAATAAATTGGTCTGCTGTGGAGCACCATGCTTTTGTGACTAGGTACAGTCAAGGAAATAGAAAGTTTGGAATCAAGATGATACCTGATGACTGGGACAAGATATAGGTATTTGTTAAAAGTCTGTGTGCTCCTGGGTTGCAACTGATGACAGTAGAAAACAGCTTTTGGGAAGCCAAAGGGGGAAGTTAGGTTTGGTTGGCAAATGGTCTGTGATTGATAGGGGAAGACAGAAGTCTAGGAACCAGTTGTGAGAAGAGAAGCATATGTGTCTTATTCTTACTGTTTTTCTGACATCTACACCTGGATATTGTTGGGGGCAATCACTGGGAACTTGAGTATGACTCAGTACTTGCTATTCATATGAACAAGAACAGTGAGGTCACTTAGGCAATAGGGAGATGGGAAGTGGCAGATTGTTTGGACAAGGAACTGGTGTCCAGAAGACAGGATAGAAATCAGGCATTTATGATAAGATCCTGCGATCTGCAAAAGAGTGGTTCAAGGCTTAAGGAGGCTACACTGAAGTTCAAGCATTTTCTAATGTCTGAAGGCTTGATTTTGAAATAGTTGATTACACTCATGGATATATAAAAGTGGAATTTTTTTCTCTAGATTTTTTTATCCTTTTAAGTTAACATAGGATACACACTTTTAATGTATGCTGTTAGCTGAGATTTAAAATATGGAAAAAAATGGTAGAGCACCTATCACCCATAAAACCATCCTTCCCTGAGATTCCTCGTACATCAAATTGTCTGTGCCTTTCAGAAGGGGATTGTTAAGGTGAAAAGTATCTGTACATTAAAGTTGTAGTCGTGGCTAAAACAGAGATTTTCTCTTCACTCAAGATTTTTGGGCTGATGTATGTAATTTTTTCGTGACAGAGGAAGAGAAAGAGCAGATTTTTTTAGGGGAGTTGTTTTGTTTTGTTTTGTTTTGTTTTAGAAGATACCAATTTTATCAGCAAGGAAATGAAGAATGTCAACCTGTAGCCTTTTCATTGTGTTTTCTTGCTGTGTACTTCACTATTGCTACTTAATATACTTCATACTCAGTAACAGTCTAGACTTCTGTTCTTATATTCCTCTAGTACTTTACTATTAAAAGATAATAAGCTGCTGTAAACTGACATTATTATTTTTTAAACATCATAGTAGAGGGTCAGTTTTAATGCTTCAAAGACAAAATAATTCTGTAGCCCAGATATATTTTGTCTTGTAATTCCTTTGATCTGTGTTGACTCTGCCTATTTAATGGCTGTGCGTTGCCAGAAATACTTTCCTACTTCTTCAGAATAACAAGTTTTATATATGAATTCTGTGAAATTTTCAGAAGCAGTGATTGCAACTGCTAGAGGAAGTTAGGACTTCTGTTCTGTTGCCAGCATTGACTCACTGTGAGACCCTGAACCTCTCATTTAGGATGAATTTTTCATTAAGGCAATAGAGGATTTGGGCTTCTTTTCAGTCACTGGTTACAGAGGTAAAATCTAGGCTGTAAGAGTCAGGCTAAGTCCCCAGAAGAATATAGATACTTTAGATCTTGAAATATGAAGACATTGGCATAAGCTTCTATATATCTCACTTCCCCATCAGAAAGTAGAAATGATAAAATATTTTACATATTTTATATACTTCTTGACTCATATTTCTAAAGCGTTATAAAGCTGATTCCAAAAGATGATTTCAGAGTGGACAAAGCATTGATTATGAAAGTGCATACTACCTTCTGCAAACTATATTTATTCCTAGGACAAATACAGTGGCATTCTTAAATTCAAATTTATTTGCAACTGGGACCTACTTACTCGTCTGATATTATGCAGAGGTGAAAAAAGCCTCAACTCCAGTTTCTTCAAAATTATAAATCCAGTTAATATCACATTACTGCAGTTGGTCACTGCATAATGGAATACTTTTAACAACTAAAATGCTAGACTGTCCATCCTTGCATTTGTATTTATTACTGATGTTATACAACAGGAAATGCGTAAATGATTTTAGAGAAAAGAATTAGAGACATAGTACTCCAGGCAGTCAAATAAACTAGTCTCCATAGCTGATTCTTTGCTCATCTCATGGATGAAAATATCATAGCATTCCTCTTTCTTTTTAAACTCTGGAAATGAAACTTTTCCAACTCTGTATAAGTCTTTTTTCATGAGGTTGATTATCACAGAATACCAATTTAAACTAACCATTGTAAAAATAGGCTCAAAGGATTATCCAGCTAGAGCTCAGTGATTATTGAATAGTTAGTGTGATGTTTTGTAACCAGAGAGATTTCTGTAATTAACTTCGCTAACAAGTAACAGCATATTACTGAGATAATAAACAAATTCAAGAGGAATCTGATTTTTTTTTTTTTAAATTTGCTGTTTAGATAAAATGATACAACAGCTTAAATCTAAAAAGACTTTTTTTGAATGTATATGAAAATGTGCTAGGGACATCTAAAATATAGAATCCTTCCATTTTCAGAACCACCACATTGTTTGAAAACACTCTTTAGTGCCTTTCACAGGAGAGCTTAAATTTCTCCCCAGAGCTTTACAGGGTTCTGATGAAGTCATTCCTCATATAGGTAAACTGAGGCATAGAGGCTTGGAAGTTCTTTTCTTTCTTCTTTTATTTCTCCAGCAGATCCAATTTCTGGCCCTTTGCAAGTATGCAAAGACCACCACGGAGAGGTAGACATGACCACTCACAGTCCAGCTCCAGGAGGATGACGTGGTGCCATCTCCATGCTCCTGCCATGGGACATGCCGCTTGTGCTAGCCAGAGCTGCTTCTCAGGTTCCCCAGTCATTGCAGCTGGCAAAGCAGCAAGGGGGCTTTTGGCGAGTCTGCACTGCTCAAGGGGAAGGCTGTAAGGCAAAATAATTTGGGATATACTTTGCTACCTCGCTCACATGACACCACTGGGACTTATTCATGTGAAGGTCAAGATCGTTCCTGTACAGAGGGCTGCCTTGAGGCCAGTATTCTACTTAAGTCTTATGTAAGCCTCAGAGTAGGATTTAAGTGGTGCATAGGACTTTTGCTCAATCTCTGTTCAAGGGTTTATTTCACTCAGTTACATAGTCTGCCGTATAAATGGGCATCACTCCTTATACCAGCTTCAAAGTCTTGGCTATGTTAAGATATAGCTGCATGTGAATTTCACTGTGATAGTCCACACTGAGGCACTGAAGAGGCAAGTGAGGGTACTGTGGTCCATGGCCAAGGACAGCAGTCATTCTCTCTTCCTCTGGCAACAGTGGTAAAAAGCTGTGTTGGTCATTGCCCGTACCTGATCACAGAAGATGTAGATAAGCACATAACTCATGAGTGCTGGAGCAGCACAGAGCCATGTGTCTGTTATGCATGGCCATCCCCAGCAAGTGAAAAGAAATGATTAATTTGAATCTTGATATTGTACATTATAGTTATACTACATTTATCTCTATTTATAATAATTTTACTTTTCATATAAATTATAATTATAATGGATGGAACTATACATGCATGCATACACTGGAACATGGCATTCAATCTCCCTTTGTCCCAGTCCCCTCTTTCCTCCCTAATCTCAACAGCAACTAGATCTTTTGGATGATCATACTAAACACTGATAAATTTGAGTCTTTGTTGAGATTTTTATTTTTTCTTGGTACTCTCCTTTCAGAAATTTGTTGTGAATGTTGGAAGGAAATAGGGAAATCATGTTAAAGCATCTGCTTCTTTTGTAAGACATTTGGGGAGTCTGGCTTGCATAGTCTGAGCTAGAAATCAGCATCCAAGCAGCAGATTCATAGCTCTGAGCATGCATATCTGGTAGAAAGCAAATAACTGCATCTGCTGTTACACAAGTAAGAGATGAAAATAGATCCTTCTATCTCTAAGCATAAGTACCGTAAACTGAGAAGACACCACAGATACACTCACAGATGATCTCACTGCTCTTACTTTCAGTTAATAGGAATACCTTCCAAAACATTTTTGTTTATTTAATACATTTCACAATGTTAACATTAATACAGCAGTCTTATATTAAGTTAACTTTAGTAGCTTGCTGCATTCACTGATAACACAGGCTGCCTTGATGTTTGTCACCTTTTGCAGGTAAAAAAGAAATCCAACAATATTGTCTAAGCATGAAAACACTTATTAATTACATTTTATTTAAATGTTGTGTTTACAAATAATATTATCGAGATCTAAAAGAAAACGGTAGCATCTTTCTTCTAAAAGGATTCCAAGAAGTCCTAGTGAAAGATTTATGTAGGCGATGATGAAGTACTTAATTTTCTTCCTGCAGAATAGCTTCTATCTCAGAAAAGGCTTGAGTCTGAGTTACATAAGCTTTATTTTTAATTTTCTGCACTTTCTATTGTTTTACATACAGTGCTCCATATACTTCTTATTGTATTTTAGCCATATAAAGCAATTGAAAAACCAAACAGGCTCAGGGATGAAATGTCTTTGCATATATCGGGGGAGAATCTGCACACAAAGGGACATTTATCAGGGGCGACTGTTCCTCTGCTGAGGCAAGGAGCAAACCCAAGAGTCCAGAAACAGATGATGATCTTATCAAGAAAACCCTCTTCAGTAATATCATCAGCTTGCTCTTGCCAAGTCTGGCATTTCTGTATCATGTGTATTTGGAGAGAGAGAGGGAGCAAAGCTGTACAAGCTACATGTAACTGGGATAAAGTACCTACTCAACCCACTGGGTCTGCACAGTGTTATAATATAATTGGGAATCTTTTTTGCCAGTATGAAGTATCCATGTAAGAATGGAGTTTATATTATTCCCTTTGAAGGAAACTGCAGGGAGGGCACTTCAGCTGCATGGGTTGCTTTTTGTTATTTGTTTTTTTTCCCATATTTTTGTAAATATTCCTACTCTAGTTTTTCCTGAACACAGTTAGTAACACACCTTTTGAACAGTGATATTGAAAATTATTCAGAAATCCAAAAATAATTATTTTTTTCTTCTCATATAAGATTTACACTTTGAAAACAGAGGTGAAAATTGCTCTGGTAGTAAGCAAACTCAAAAATAAAGATACAGTTACTTCTAATTTCATCACACGATCAGGACTTCACCATGCTGGCCTATCTTTACTTTCACTGAAAACTTAAGTTTTAACTTTCATGTATTTGTGTCTAGAGCTGAAGAAACCTGAGCATGTTAAAATCAGTTAAATCTGAGTTATCCCATTATGTTAGGTTCACGTACCATGCATTGCATGCCCGTGTCATAGTTGCTGAAGTCACTGAAGTTGGATGCATAGTAGACATAAATCAGTATATGTCTTTCACAGGTTTTTAAGATGGTTGGGAAGATAAAAGGATTTTTTCTTCTTTACCTATTGTTCCTTCTGCCGCAGCCTTCTTTAATTCTGTCCCCACTCTTCTTCTGCATGCAGTCTTCCTTCCAATTTCTTGAGCTCAAGACAATCACAAATTTAGGAGTATGGCTATGTCTCTTTCTACTGTGGTCAACAGCTACAAGAGATGCTCTCTTTTCCTGGCACTGTGTCAGGGAAATAGGTACTTTGTGCTGTGGGAGTAGCTATGGAGATTTATCCTTTCCTGGTTGGTTTACCAAGGCTGGCAGTTCTGCTGTGAGTTGTCACAACCTAGCAATGTAGTAAAGGCACAGTTTCGCTGATGTTATGTTATAGGACTTCCTGTTTTTTTTTTCTTTTAATAGTGAGTAAAATGTTAACCAGCACTAAGTGAATTAAGAAGTTAAATCTCATGAATTCTTTCTTTTGATTTTACCCATTGCATATGGAAGTGTGTTCAGTAGGCTTTCTCCCAGGCCAGATGTTTTTGGGCTCTTTCTATAGAATAGATGCTGGTATTAACAGAATATTTTTCACATTATATGGAACTAGCTGAGAAAATGGAGTAAACTGTAATTATTTCAAAATAAGTGAACAAATCTTTGGTTATTTCTTAGGCTAAATATCTTTTTCTTCCTGTCTTTCCTTTTTTTCTTTGAATAGGTTTCTTTAAGTTCAACTAAGTTGTCCAAATAAAGGAGAAGCCTATGCATCTGTATAAGAGGCTATTTTACTCAAAAGCTTAGCAAACTCTAGCAGCAGTGTTCATCATGTACTACTTGCTTTCTGACTTTCAAGAAAAAATACTTTTTGTAATAGTTGAGCTACAGCCTTAAGAATGATTTTGATGGCATACTTGATGGACAATTGTTATGTGGTTCTACACATAATCTTTAGCAGTTATTCAATTTATTTGCTATCTAACATTTTAATTTAATCAAAATAAAAAAAAATGTAGAGGTTGCATTTTCATTTTAAATTGATACAGATGTTTTCACCACTGTAGGTCTATGCTCTTTTAACCTGGGACGAAATCTTGCTTTTTTATCAAGTTCTATAGATTCTTGGGTTTGATGGTTTTCTGTTATTGAATTTTGCCTCTTCCACTGTGTTTTAGATGCCTAGAACATCTGATGGTCTAGAGAGTCAGATAACATACAAAGAACAGAGAGGGTGGGAGATCAATCAAAAATTAGTTTCGAAATTATAGGAATGTGAGGCACTATCAGAATGTAAAATTGTTTCCTTTATATTCACTTTATATAAGCAAATGAAGACAAGTGAACTTTATAAATAGAATACAACTTTGAATTTTTGAAGTGTCAGTCGCGTACACTTCTGTCGAAACTATGGTCTTTAGAAACTGTGCCTGTGTTGTGAGACATAATACACCTTCACATCGTCAAAGTTATATCTGCATTGCAATCAGGAATCTGGATCAGCTTTTGTACATATAGCTAAAGCCACATTAAACAGGCTTGAGTTTAGACACACTGGACATACTACACTGTCAGTGTAGTAGTGTTAGCTGGAGCTTAAGGTAAACAAATTGGCAGGTTATGAACCTTTTTTCAGGAAAGTTTTACAGCCTGCACTGAGCTACATGATTATCTGGCTACTTGGAAGTAGAGAATATTATGGACCAGATGTGAAGTGAAATCACATCACTGAGTGCAGTGTAGACATACTTCAAGTGTTCCGTTTAGCCAGCGTTCAGCTACTCAAGGAAATATTACAACAAGTATGGGGTTTTTTTTTGGTTTAGCTCAAGTTAAGCACTTGTAACAACACACATGCCTTGGCTAAAAAGATGATGGTGTTTTTATTCTGTTCTTCTGTTTCAGGTTTGGGAGTATACATGTTTTCTTTCACTCCTACAAGCTTTCTCTCTCCCTCTGTTTCTTGATTATCTTTCATTCCCATTTCTCCAGGATGTGTCTTTTTATCACTGTCAGACCCAACTCAGATTTTCAAATGTCTCCTTCTCCAGACGCTTACTCGCTTGCCTGTCCCTCTCCCCGACCCATGGTCTTTTTTTTCTGAAAATCTTTGTGCAGTCTTTCCCTCACTTTGAGAATGTGCTTTCCCTCCCTTTGTTGCCTATTGTAGGACAGCGCTGTTGAAGGTAAAGCTAGCACCTGTACTCTGCCATTTGCAGAACTAGTAGCCGGTAGGAAAGATAAACTCCACTTTTGACTTTGGGGGCACTAAAGAAAGGTAGGGAGCATCAAGATTTCTGGTACAGAAAAGGGAAAACCTTTTTATTTGTCTTTCTTACCTATAGTGCACGGCTGCACTGTGGGAGCATCAGCAAGGTGGAACAAAGCTAGCAAGCTCAGCTGTGAGTGAAGCAGCATGTGGCAGCTTCTCCAGCTTTGTGTTTGCGACCTAGACCTGATTCTAAGGGTATGCAAAGGACAGTAATTTTGCTCGGAGCAACAAGTAGCTGTGGGTTGTCTTTGTGTTTACTTTACTCATGGCCAGATTGACCTTAGCGCTTAGGAGGGATGGGACCAGGGAGGGTTGCTGTGGGGTGGCAGCTACCTCAGAAAAAGGAAGGAGGCTGCTCTGTCCCCCCTCTACTGCTTCTGCTCAGTGACATCAGAATAGCAACCCTCTCTCCAGCGTGACTCTACAGAGCTGTTTTCTCAGCTTTCAGTCCCCAGTCTACTCCTCCTACCATCCTTCTCATCTTACGAGTGGCCTGGCCCTATTTTCTCCTTTTGGGGCAGCAAAATTCAATTTTGCCTTTTCTTCTGAGCAACCTACAGTATGTTTGTACCCAAAGCACTGTAAATGCATTTTTCATTGCAAAATATATTTTAAAATTTCTTTTGAAGATTGATTGTAAATTAGTCTATTACTCTATGAACCCCACTGTGAACATGTCTCATATGTCTGTGTTTTTCCAGTAAGACAGTTATAGTAGGCATTTGTATCCCAGAGCAGGCTTGCAGTGCTGCAGAACAGATTTTACCTTGGCACCTGCCGAGTCTCCTCCTTCCAGAGGCAGTGCACTGCAGAGTGGGTACAGCGCTATCCGCTATGGAGAGATGTGAGCTCACATTCATTCACAGTCTGAATTAGGTAATGCAGTGTATTGAATCCTTGATGAACAAACACAGTAATGTTAGATAGTTGGCCATTTTCATAACACAGCCATATGAGCTACGCTATTAACCACCATTCTTCCACTGGGAGCAGTATGCATTCATTCATCAAGAAGCGCCATAGTTTAGCATGTTTTGGGTTACTGCCTCAGACTCAGTTACTTGTTTTAGAGTTTTCAGCTACTGAATGAACCCTCTGGAAAGGGAATGTTTCTGTTTTGCCACCTCCATTATGTTATCTTTTCCAGTGCAATTACAAGCTAATTCAAAGCTCTTTGTGTTAGGCTAATAGCTTCTGATTCACTGCTGTCAGCCAGTACCTCTTTGTGCACTTTAATACTACCTTCCCGGTGACCCTACCACTTACCTATGAAGAACTTTTTTTTTTTTTTTTTTTTTTTTTTTTGAGTAGAAGCTCATCATAGGCAAATCATTAATGGAACATCAAAAAGATCCCATCTGTTAGAGTTACATATGGCTAAGATCACAATTATCAAAAGTATTTTCTTTTTTTTTTCATTCTTATCCTCACAATAAATGCAGTTGTCAGCAGGATAAGTTCACGCATCGGATAAGGTCACAATTTCATTTAGTGACAACTTCCAACAGTGTGAACTTACAAGGTTCGATTTATTAAAGAGTCAGAAAGGATAAGATCACTGCATGGCCAGCCTGATTTATCAGGGTTTGACTGGAGTACTTGAATAGAGAATGTCGTATTTCAAGTTTATGTTCAAAACTGTAGTTTAGTGTGTGCTATGTCTCAGAGACTTGAAAACTGAGGGAGGAGAATTTAGACAAGGTATCTCAATAATGCAGTTTATGTCTGCCAAGCAAGTGTATGATCATTTTATATGGGAACTACCTTGTTAAGTATCACAAAAGTATAAATGGGATAGTTCTCTGCATTGAACTGTTGTGTGCAAAAGTACCTGCATTAGATAGCTGTAATAGAGGTAATCACTAGTCAAATATTAATCTCTGATTCTTCCTGTACATACAGCAAGGGAGGCAGATCTTGAGATCTGGGCTTGGCAGTGCTTGAGAACTTCTGAGAGTGCTTTTCACTCACTTGATCTGACTTCAGGACAGTCCTTCTTTGCAACCACAACATATACCATTTCTCTGCCATAAAAAAAATTCATTGAAAGAGCTAAGTGGCTATGCATAGAAAATATACAAAGAGGAGCCATTAGCTAGTGGAAATTGGTAGAGCCCTATAACGTCAAGTAACCAATCTCTAATTATAGTAGAGGAAGGGCTTACTCATTCTTTTTCTTAACTGACTCCACTTAGAAAGCTGTTCCTGATGAAAAGCTACTGTCAAAGCTATCAGTGATTTGCTTAGAAATGTTAAACATTTATAAATCTGGATAAACTTATTTCTGAACAAAGTAGTTCACTTTTTCTCCTGCAAAACTCTGCTCATCATTCACCTTCAGATATTGACTCCCTTGTTTCTTATTCCAGAACGTGGGCAGATGGATGAAAGCCAGAATTATTGTGTTCAGAAATACCATTTACAGTTGGATTCTTCTGGTATTTGAACTCTGGTCAAATCCTGTTAAGGGCCAAAAGCTGTTGTTGGGTTCTGCAGCATGCTACATGTTTTCTGGATTTTTTTAAATGATCATCATTTTTCTTTAACAGAAGAAAAAGGTAAAGTGACCCCTCTACTTCCTTTTTTATACGAGCCCTTTGTGGCATCCCTAAAACAATATGCATAAGAAAAAAACCCTAAATTTAGTCCTTTCGTTCTAGTTTTGTATCCACCAAGGTGGCCTAATATCTTTAAAGCCATGGGATGTTTTGTAGCTGTACCAGTGAGTCATGACTTGGGGCTTCTTTTACAGTGCAGCTATCATAAGTCTTTGAGTAATCACAGACTTTAAAAGTATGCTACATCAACAAGATAAGAGAAACAGCCCACAGCACTAACAGCATTATCTTTTACCAAAATTGATTAGCCCATACTATGTGTCTCAAATATTTTGTATAAACTTACTCAGCAAGCTGGAAATAAGTGTGTTCCTGAAGAATAAGCTGAAAAAAAATATTTGCTCGGTAGCAAGGAAAAGTGAGGTAAATATCACTAAATGGAATGTCTATTAATTCAAATTTTTTACCTAACTTTGCAGACCTTAAAGTCAGGGCATCGCTTCCTTTGTACTTGTATTTCCTAGTGCTACTTCTGTTTTGCTTCTTGCTGTACTTCTCAAAAGGACAGATGAGGGATCTAGGATGAAAGCAGCAGAATATAACTGTCTTTCTGACTTCGCCATAGGAATTATGAAGTCACATACTTCATTCCAGGTGTGTCTATGAATTCTATATATTATAATTTGCTATTAAGTGAAAGATCTGGTGTTCCATATTGTGGTGGTCTGTTGCAAATACTGATCACTAGAAACTACTATGTTCAGCACAGAATTTTCTGCTAGCTTTTGGGCTGGAGTGCTGAGTAAGGAAGCTGTAGCAGTCTTTCATCCTTTATTTTGCTGCTTTTTACTCTGGTCTTTAGAATCTCCATGGACAGACACCTATGAAAAATCAGTACCTGTTGAGTCTTTACACCTTTTGCTGTAAGTGGTGATATGGCAGTAAAATAGCAGCTACTCTTCCCTTCCCTGATGTACATCAGGTAGTGTGTGAAGAAGACTCTGAGCAGGGGGGCAGAGGACAGTAGCTATAGAGAGCACTTCTGACTTGTATCTGAACTGCTTCTGAGACTGGAGCAATAGCACTCCTTCTGGCCTTACTGACCACTTTTTCAAATATTTGTCGTTAAGAGTCACTGGGTGAGGATCTCTTCTTTAAGCAAACTCTCTGAGGCCACAAGCTGCTCAGGGGCTGAGGTGTGGCACCGCTTGCCCTGTTTAAAAGCCTGCTACATGTGGGAAGCCAGACCCTGAATGCAGGGGAGCCCCGTTCTTTCGATTGGGTCCATTGGTTGCTGTCGTTTCCATACCATTCACCAAACGTAAAATTTCAGAGGAGCAAAATATTATAAACAAATGCAGTAAAAGTTGGAGACTCCTACTCAGTGGTCATGGGAGTTCACGAGAGGATTTTTAATAGTGACATTTCTAATCTTTCTTCTACAAACCCTCGTACCAGCCCCTGGCTTTCCTTTGCTTAGGGCAGACAAAGGAACGTATACAGTGATTTTACAAAAAGGGATAAAGACTCAGGCTCCGGTTAAAAAAAAAAAAAAAAAAACTGCTTTGTTTTTTTTTTTTAATTGTAAAATTATAGCTTTCTTAGTGTTAATTCCTTTCTCTTAAACAAAGATTTCCAGTGAGAAAAATACTTTTGTCAAGGATCAAATTGTAATGTGCTGCACCTTGTACAAGCATAGCTAAAATGTGTTTGTTTGCCAAAACACATGGGCAGATTGTCTTTCCCAACTCCAGCACTTGCATACACCCATAACTTTAAAATGGCTGCTGACAAAGATGACCACAGAGAGATTTACCTCTTTTGGAAAATTATGATCACAGGAAAGAAAGTTTATGGTGCAAAGTGTTTTGTAACCCTCTCTATAATCTACTACTCTCTGTTAGGATATTCTTAGTGGAGGCAAAATACAACTGTTTCAGTACAGTTCTGCATAATGTTACTCCAGATGGAGTACATTTCGATATATTAATACGTATGTAAATAGATTGCTCAAACTACAATTTGTGGCTGTAAAAAGAAAGAATAAAAGAGAGAATGAATCCACATTAACTTTTTCAATTATCAATTAAAGGCAAAAAATACAGTTTTGGAAAAGAATTGCTTGTTTTTCTGTCTACCTCAAGCCTAAACTACTTTTAAAGATAAGGTTAATATTGTGACTCTTATTTAAAATATAAAATATGATGATGTGTACCTTAAAACTTAGGTAGGTTTTTGGATATCACTGAATGATCTGCCCTAAGTTTGTCGTTCTTAATCCATTAAAAGACAGGCCTGCTTGTAAATCCACAGGTACAGATAAGGAGTCACTGTTTGACTGAGTCTGAACCCTTTTCAAATGAAAAATGTCAGTGGCAGAAAGGGAGGCTGAATTATTTTTTAAAAGGGTTTTCAAAGATTCTCATGATTCCTCTGGTATCAGTTAAATGTGACATGTCCATAGACATGGCTGTTTTTTAGTGTGTAAAAGCAAGCAAATGTTACAGTTTTCATCTTTATGTAGAGAGAAAATGCTGCACTATATGTAAGTGATCAACATGTTGCTTTGCAATACAGGAAAGATTCCTGTCCTCTATAATTAACATATAAAGAGATTTTTTTTAATTAATTCAATTTGTGACAACATGCTTATGAGGAGGGAAGATTGTATATGTTTCACATATATTTATGCACACATATATATCACATGTATAAATTATATGTAATTAATCTGTAGCCTTTCCTGTTTACGTAGTGCCTTTTAAATTATCATAGCACCATCATGATGAGAATTCACCCACAAACGTATACAAGCTTTTGTGAACTAATACAGTTCTATTTCATAGAACATTTCACGTCCCAGTTTGCAAAAAGGATCTGATGCGCCATTTTAAATACTTTTGTAATCTGCAATGCTCAGAGGTGAAATTCAGATTTCTCTGCTTGAAAATAGAAGCTGGAGCCAAGTCTTTTCTTTGGAAAATAGTCAAGATTAACTCCTAAGGACAAGGAAAACCTTCACAGCCCGGCTGTAGCACACATCCAGGCATTCATGGGAATGGTTAGTTTTGGGAAGTATGTGGAGACTGCTTGCGAGCCAGCAGGAGTTACTCACTTCCTCTGGCCCAAGGTCGATCTCTCAGCAACTGCCAGTTCTAAATCTGGGACGAGTTTACTTATTGCATAGTTGGACTTCATGCTGTTTATGCAGAAGCACAGTCCTGATTTGGGGTAGAGTTGTTGAGAAGGGATGTACTAAGGCAAAAGGCAGGAATTACTGTTGCATCTGAGTGGTATCGCAAGGGGAGAAGAGCATATGTGGAAAACAGGTAGGGCGAAATCATAGCTGTGGTGAAATCTGTATGAATTCTGTTATACACTGCAACAAAAACAGATTTTCAGCATGAATGCCTACCTTCAGGAATGCCAAAACTTGGAAGAACAACAGCATACAAAAATTTGATTCAGTGTCTAACAACAGAAACAGAGATCAGTCCCCCATCTTCCCCCCCCCCTCAAAATTTGAAGACAAAATTTATTTGAATTGCTTTAGAGAAAGTGTTAGAAATTTGGTATATGAATATAACTGTTGCTACAATTGTAACTGAAAAATTTATTCACAGAAAAATACACTATTGAAGAGACTGCTTTGCAAAGAAGAGTTGTCAGAGTATTTTTTTTAAATGATGTAAAATAAAACTATTGGGGGGAAAGGTGGTGACAGAATTTTGTTTTTCCTTTTAAGGCAATGAACAATTGCTTGTTTATCTTTCTCTTTTCACTGGAAAAGTACAGAAAAGTTAATAGTGAGCTAAGCTAACACTTCCAATTTTAAATGTTAATCATGATGTTGTTACTTTCAAAAATAAAGTTCAAAAAAAAAAAAAAAGAAAAATTAGCACACACAAAGCCACTTCAGAGTGGAAAAAAGAAATGATCATTCTCTATACCCCCATTGTTTTTAAACATTTAGTGTTAAAAACTTAATGTAATGAAATGCATTATTTTGAGTCTAATTCTAAACTATTACTGCTGTAAAAGTTCATTTGGTTCAAAAATTTTTTTTTTAAATTCTAGTAAATGTTTCTAGTAGCTCCTCCAAAATTGGTGTAGTCACTCTGGATTTATATTGCTGTAAGTGCAAAAAAAGAGTATGTCTCTATGATTTTTAGTAGCTGAATGCTTCAGAATGTGGTCTTTGTGACAGCAAAAATGCATCAAGGAGGTTAATGCAGCAGGTGTGCATAGTATTCCAGTTTCTCTTTTCAGCTATCATCTTCCCTCTCCTCCGTATTTCTTAAGAACTTTTATGAAACCACTATCCTCACTCATTCTCAACAATTTACTGAATAAAAAATGCCTTCAAACTATAATGTGTGTGCAAAGATGCGAGAAAGGAATAGGACTTTTACACCAAATTTGAATATAATTATAAGGAAAAAGGTTTGTTTTTCTTTTGCAGGATGAGAAGATCAGTTGTTTTTCAGACAAATATAATTAATTCTTATTATATGGGTCCTCAGAACATTGCGCACGTAAAGCGAGCACAAAGGCAGAGGTGGTTGTTGTCAAGGCACAAGTGAAAGTACTCTAAACATTGCTTGTTTTCTTTGTTTGCAGGAGAGTTGGAGATGTTCCAAAGAGACGGGGAGCGCAAGATTCAGAGCCGGCAGCAGCTTCCGGTTGGAACAACGTGGGGACCTTTTGCTGGGAAGATGGATCTGAATAATAACACCTTGGTATGTAGATGCTCAGAGACGCTTTACTTCATTATATTGTGTGTCATTCTTTAGGGAATAGCCTGCGTTATTACTCAAACAGAACATTTCAAAACAGGCATTGTTAGCTCTCATGGACAGTGGTATTTGGATCTTTTCCAATTAGTTCATCTGTGGCAACCATTCACATAAAGTTATTTGGAGCACAGGTTGATAATATTAAACTAATTATTTTATAGGAGGAGGAAAATGTCACTTCTTTGTTTACTAAACCAAACCAGTGCTTTTTGGTTTTAATAAAATACCTGATTTTAAGTGTAGTTTTAGAAGTTTCTTAGCATTAATTGCTGAGTATTTAATTTATATTAATGTATCATATAGAAAATAAATAGGTACATTAATTTATACTAAGGGTCATTAAATTTGCCGTAATGTTAAGGCTACTAAACATAGCAAGATCTTTCAGCAGTTTAAAATTACTTTGAAAGATACTGAAAGGCACCTGTCATATAATATTCATTATTAGCCTTTATTTTATTATAATTGCAGAAAGTATATGGGCCATATTACTTATAAGTAATGCTTTGCTGATTTCAGTTTAGTGCACTGAAAATCATGTTATTCCTAGGTCTTCATTTCATTTTTGTTTGTGCTGATTTTAAGTCTGAGCTTCAATATTATTTATATATAGTTCAGATTAACTTTGTGACAATATCTGTAAAGGTGACTCTTTAATGAAAAAAAGAAACATATATGTGTAGCAGAAGTGTTTTAGACAATCCTAGAATATGTTTTGCCCTGTAGGATACTGCTAAAGAATTATTATTCTCAGCTGGATCACAATTTGATATTACAGATTTTGCATGAACTCATTAACATAAAGAACTGTGGAGCTATATCATTGACATCTGTTACATACATTTAGGGTAGATACAACTCAGATATAAAGTGAGAAGCTGAACTTCCCAGGGCTGAGGGTATTGTTCCCCCCCCACATTGGAGGACCTGAACAAAAGCGATGCTAGTGCTCATGGGTGGGGAGTCCTGAGCAGCTAAAATATATCAGGGGACTGTGAGCAAGGGTGATGTGGACAGGGTGGGGGAATGGGGCAACTGGAATTCTTTGCCTTCTCCCTGGAGAACCTATGACTATAAACCGGAGTTCTGTTTTTAAAAGCTTGCTGGATAGTATGCACATGACTTTTTGTAAATATGCCTATTGAAATTGTAAAGAGGCTCTGTATTTTTGCAGGTGCATAGTAGCCATTTAAAATCTTGATATTTCATAGACCTTTTAGTGTAATTTATTAGCAAAAGTGCTAATGAGTTATTACAGAAAGTAATGGAAACTTTGTCTAAGTTTGCAAGAGGTCAGCATTCCCAATCCAGGTCAGATTTCCCATTCAGTCACCTGAATAAGGGATGCATTTTCAAAAATGCTGGATGCTCAAAACCTCCTATTGTTAGAAAGGGAAATGGACAATTTGAAAACCTGTCTCAGTTTGCTCTTCTCCCTCTATTTTATTTCATTTCTATTTCATCATCTATTTTGTTTTTAGTCTATCAGTGCTTACATACTGTTTTTCGTAAAATGTTGTTTGCTACAACTAGCTGTAATTGAAATAATTTGCTAAGGTTCCACCACTACTACTCTCGTCAATCCTCATGCAATAGAAACCTTAGTCATTGTCCACATAACACATAAAGAAAAATGCTCACAATGTGTTGTCCCTATTGCTTTGTCCACTTCTACCACTCCTTCAGGTATATAAGACATAAAGGAAATGTTTGAGTGTGGGAGATGACGAAGACTGACCCATAACACAAAAGTTACCATTATCAGACACCATTGCCTCATGTGGGCAAAATGTATAAATACATTTTGAAATCAGAAAAATTTTGGTAAACAGAATTGTCCTTATCAATATTCTCTTGCTCCCTAAATATTTCTATCCTTTGAGATATTTAAAACTCAACTGAATATGATCCTAAGCAATTCAATCTGACTTTGAAGTTGGATCTAACTTTGAAGTTGGCCCTGATTTCAGCGGGAGTTTGGCTGCGATGATCTCCAGAGGTCTCTTCCAGCCTGAATTATTCTATGATTCTAAGTATTGTTTCTCTTTCCTAAATATCAGAGATGGTTCCTGTAATCATACATTTGTTACTTTAAAATGCTTTGTAAAGAAATGTAAACCTTTTGATAAAATTTTAATTTACTGTTTAAGTAACACAAACCCAGTGCCAGCTTCTACATATTTTTCTTTTATCTTTTTTTTCTTGAAATGATTCTGTTTTATTTATGATCTTTCTGTTTGCTTGACACATTTGATTACTTTTCTCACTAGCATACATGCTCTTTGTTGTTTATAAGGGGAGTTGAGTTTGTTTGCTTAAGTTATTTATATCTGGTTTTGAAAGCTCATTTGGGTAAAGTTTTACTTCCCTAGGATTCAATCATAGTTTCACATCAGCAACTTACAGCAGGTTTAGTACATTTCTGATTGAGAACTTCAAACATTGTGCTGTTATAAACATCAAATAATCTTTGGAAAAAAATCTTTAATTTTTGGTAAGAAAAAATTTGGTGAACCTCAGGTGAGTGAGTATCACAATTTTTGCATCTGGTCTCTTTATTATAAAATGTGTTTGTGGCTGACTACAAGTGTCTTACCTGTCTTTACTGAAGCTTGGCGGTAGCAGTATGACACTAACTCTGCCTCACAGGATTCACTTACCTAACTATAACAGTTAGGGCCTGCTTGCGAGCTTTTTGCTCAGCACTGAACAAAATCTGTACAAGTAGTATTCTGTTGAAACACTTCATATTTCAAGCAGTGCTATGGTGCTGAATACAGAGTCAATGCTGTTGGCTCAGGAGATTCAGCAAGCTAATTAATTCAGCATGATAATTAATTGAGTCACCATGCCAGATGTCAAATACTTTTTAGATCTTTCAAATTTCTATCTTGAAGTACATTAACAACATACATCTCAGAATAGGGGAAGGCTAGGTGCCTTGAACAACTGATTTAAGTGCTTTTTGCAATTGTGATAGGATTAGCTGTTGTTGACTGCATCAGGAGTACCTCGGCACTGTCAGGAGATTTGGTGGAGCAATGTCCATATCAGGACTTTAGGAGACTTAAACTCTAATGGTTGAATTAAAGACAGCTCAGTGACTAATAACGTTCTCAGTTTTTCTTATCCAGTAGTTGGCCAGTGCTCATGATTTCCAGAGTGATCAGAACCCTTTATGAAATAATTTGCCATATTGCATTACTACTACTGTTGATGAAAAGTCTCAATGCAGCCACCATAAAGCTGAAGAATGTTGCCTTTCAAGAACAAAGAGTGAGTCTCAGATCTTAAAAGTTGTTTAGGCATTTAACTCCTATTCTTAAATCACTATCCAAATATTTATATATCTATTTAGATATTGTTGTTATATTTGGATAGATAGGTCTAATATTTAGATACCTTTAATGTTCTGTTCCTCATAATTTTTGCCAAATGGACAAAATTCTTCTGCTCTCAGCTATTTGCATGGTGTTTGCATCTGCGTGCAGAATTGGACATACAGGTTAATGTCCTCCAGTTCCTTCCATTTCACTCATGCTGCAAGCATGGCAGTTAATAGTCACAAGAAAATGATATGCCAGTGTTTTAAAGTGGAACCATGATGGTACTCCGATGCCAGTGGTTAAAAGCAGGAATGTAAAGTTATTGGTCTCTCTTTCTGATTGAGTCAATAAACTTTCTGTCATGCCTATGTTTGACAAAAGTCTGTATTAATTCTCCAGGAGTTCAAGAGAAATACAGTGGAAGAGATTTCTTAGAAAGATGGAAAAGACATAATCTTTTCAAGCCTAGGAAGTGTACTAAAATAAGGGGCTGTTCTCTTGTTTTAGGGTAAAAAGATCAGCTACATATTTCCAGATTTTGTATAAGATTTAATTTTATCTTGTTGTTTTGACAAACAGGACACATTAAGAGCTTTGTACAATGCTGTCTTCTATCTACTATTGGTGACAACTTGGTTCCCCTTCTAAAGGGAAGGCAGCATGATTTAATCACTGGTTTTGCCAGGAGAGCTCCAACTGTGCACTTTGCTCTGAAAATGCAGTAGTTTCCAGGTGCCTACAAGTAGACAGGAATGTATTTCTGAGCATGAAACTGATGGGTAGTGAATCCTGTTTTTAACTGGAAAGTGGATTTGCATGAATGTCAAATATAATGTGAGCAGGAAGATGTTCACTTCCTGGAAGTGAAATGGAAGGCTGTTCCAGCCTGATCGTGGAAACCAATAAAAGAGTAGATGCTGCACAGAGGTACAGCACAACTAAGTACAACTATCTAAGTAGTTCCAAATTCAAGTCCCTGACAGGTTATTTAAAAAAAGGCTATTTGTTTGCTTTTTCCCCCCCGATACAAATATTTTCCCTCTTCAGATGCAGCTATACTATTGGGGGTTTTTTTTGTATTCTTTTACAGCTTTGAGGGAATGAGATCCCTCAAAGAAAAGAATATTTTGAACATTTCCCAATAGCAGTCAGTCCTTCTAGAGAAGTGGCAAAGCATGCACAGCCCGCGATGAACGTCAGACCGTGGCTCTTGCCATTACTTCATTAATCAAGTGGAGGCATTCTGAAAAATGTTCTCCTTTGGCTGCAGCCATCTGTTTTTTGGCGTTAATCTGTGCCCCATGGCAGGGCTTTGTGAAGCAAAACAATGCGCAGTTGGATCCGCCCCCGCCATTGTTGTAGCCTTGTCATAAGGAGGTGAGCGTGGTGCAGGCCTGTATCGGCCTGATAAGGAAAAGAGGATTCAAAATGGCTATGAAGGGAATCTGTGGGAGTGAAGTGTGCAGTGTTGGACCAGGCGAGCAATGGGATACAGCAGAGATCCTTTAATGGGATCTGGAAGGTTGAGCGCCAAAGCTGCACTGCTAGAAGATATCCCCTCAAAACAGTTTGACTGGGGAGTGCCGGGACTGTCCAAGGAGCCAAGGTTCAAAATGCAGTTAAGTTATTCACGCGCTAATCTGTGGCTGGTCACTTCAGGTCAAAAAAGTTGTATCTGTAGTACCCAGCAACTTTTAATCTTTACAGTTGCAGTATGAGAGTTTGCTAGCCACTTTGGTTGGAGGTAATACAGCTACTGCGACAGCCTGCATTTAGGCGCTCTGTGATTTGTTGTTTAAACAGTGATTTCTGTTATGAGTTTAAGGTAAACACTGGAATGTGTAAGGTATCTTCATATTTAGATGTTTACCTGCAAATGGGAAATTTGGCTCTTATTAACATAGTCATTTTTATATTCAATTACCAAAAATAATTTTTGAATATTGAGCCTTGATTCTAATTTTTTTTGTAACAGTTTTATGCCTTCGAGTACTTCAACTAACTACAGAAGATTTCTTTCTCATTTCTACTGTTGGTACTGTCAGGCTTTTCATGTTTAAAACTGTAGTTTGGAAACAGTGATTTCTGTCCCAAATACTAGGAGACTTTAATCTAACCGCATTTCTGGATAACGAGCTGTATTACTTGTATGGTAATATACTGATGCACCAAAAAAGTACCAGTGTTGACCATTTTACACAAGCTGATTCATTTAAAAGAGCTGAGACATGTTGGTGTGATGCAGAAATTCACATCCACAATGGCCTTTGAAAACAGTGTCTCCTCTTTTATAAAGTGCCACAAAGATATGCAGGTGAGGGGAGCGCAATGACAAAAAAACTTTGTAGAGACCTTTGTCCATAATTGTAGCTCAGACACTTTTTCAAGAAAGAAATAGTTATTTCTGTTCTTCTGTTTACATTTATACTGCAGGGTTAATTTAAAACATGTGACTGATATTATAACAACATATTAGCAGTGATCTGAATAAACACCAGGTTTTGAAAAAAGACAAAAGTGGTTATCTCAGGCTTGAGGAGATAATTGCTGGAATAGGATTAGGTGATAAAACAGCATGTTCCTTACCAAAAGGGTCATGTTGATCATGCAGATGTCTATAAATTCTGTTAGTACACTGCTATTGATACTGCAAAAATATACCATAATCTTAATTTTAAGATATTAAACATTTGAGGGACACATATAATTTTTTTTTAAATAAACATTCTCAGGGAGACAGGGTTGAGATTTCATTGTTCCTTTTAGTTTCTTTATTTCTGAATCAGTGATTTCCAAAATTTAATATTATGTCAATGGGATTTTTTTCCACAGGATTTATTTGGGTTTCCCCTGACCGAAGCCCTTTCTTAAGGGTTAATCTTAACCCTTAGTTAAGGTATATTTCTTATATATTTGTATACCCATGGTTCATTTTCCCACCTGTTTATCAAAACAGCAAATCTTTGATTTGTTAAAAACTACCACTGGTCACTTAAAAAGCTTGTTAAAAATAATTTGGTTCCTTGGTACTTGCCATAAGCATCTCCATTAAGCAGACTTTATCCTAATACTATTGTAATTTAATAATACATATTACCAGTCATTCTCATTCAACTAAATCAGATCCCTGGGAGAAACCTCCATAAACTACCCCATTTCCGCAAGCTTCGTATCAGTAGGGCAGTGCTTCTGGAAGTGGGGATGTGCACTGGGGTGCCCCCTGAGGAAGCTGCCACAAGCAATGCGAGGGGACAGCCCTGGGAAGAGCCTGCGGTAGGCTCGAATCCAGGCACCAAACAGTGGCAAGAAAATTCGGTCTGGGCATCCCAGGCAGCAGGAGCACAGAGAGGCACTGGTTGCAAGCCTAAGTATGAGGGTCTTCAGTTTTAGGCTGTGGGGAAAAGCAGAGAAGATAGGGTATACCTGAGCACCGTACACTCGCATGTTAAAGTTAGCATGAACCGTTGGCAATCAGCTGTGCAGTAGCAACATATTCTTGTGTTACTAGACTACAGCCATCTACTCTAATCACCTCTGCACCTTAAGCATTAAGATGCCACAATTTATTTTGGTATTGTAGATCTTGCTAATTTTATAACTCAACTTTTAGAATAGGATGTAGTCTTACTTAAAAACTTTGGGTGTGGTAAGTAATTGAATTAGTTCTTTTTAAGAACGTTCATGTAGCTCAGGACACTTAAATACCTGACAGGCACGAGTGCAACATGCATGTTTAAGCTGAAGATTTAAGCATTAAGATTGTTCTCTGAGGAAATTTTAAAAATGCATACTTTTAATAAAGATATTTCATCTTATTTACAAAACATATGTATTATTATAGACTAAGCAGATATAAAATGTCAGACGGAAATATTCAGCAGTTACTGAAATAGCTTCCTTCTCACCAAATGTTAAACAACTCCACCACCTTTTTTTAACTCTGAGATAAAATTCAGTTTCTAAAATGTTGACACGTTTTTTTCAGTAGTTACACATCCACAGAACAAGTGTGGGAAGTTCTAGCCCCATCATTTTAATGGAACGTAAAACTATGAAGGTGCATGCTATATGTTTGCTCTGTTAAACCATGAATTTAGTACTTAGGAGAGTCACTGAACTGAAAGACTTGGAAACTTATGTTCTCTCTTTGACCATTAGAAAGATAAAAATCTGAAAGTAGTGTGTTTCAGCCTCTTGGGTGCTCCTGGGTTTCTTTAGTGCAACTACATGTAAAGCTATGCCTGCCCAAGAGTTGTTAGCCTCAGTGTATATTGTTAGAGGAGAAAAGTGCGATAATGCTGTTGTGTATGGAAGTGTAGTACTGCTTGTGTTTTAATCAGTGTGTTATTTAGACCTCCTTACAAATGAGGCAGGATTATGAAAACATCAATGAATGTTCTCCATAATACTTGTGGAACTAGATTTGAAATTATTTTCTATTTTCATTTAAATGAAAAAATGTCTTCAACTGAAGGGATGAACATGCAGTTTCAGTGAAGATAGTAGCTTCTTGCTGCTCACTTCAGTAAAGAGGACGTAATGATGGAAATTCCAAGCATCAGTTCCCTTTGTTTCTGAATATTCTTAAGAGAAATATCTCTAAATTTTCAAGAATAATGAAAATGAAAAGTACTTCTAGTTACTGCAGTACCAGCCAACTTGACTATATTCTATGAGTCTGTTTTTGAATGTCTCGTAGTAAAAAAAACCCTCAATATTTATATTTAGTTAGTACAGTGTTTTCCCTGTGTGTGTGTATGTATTTATATACATGAATTGTAATATTTATATATATAAATTGTGTTTGCAAGTACATAAAATATAGCATATTCTAGACAGAAAAATATCATTAGGTCCTAAAAATCAGATTTTTATTTGAAATACTAACATTTTGCTGAACTTTCTTCTCAGTTCAGCATTAGATGTTTTGCTAATGATGTTGTAGCATCACACAGCCTGCAGCAAAATTTGTCCTTTTCCAGATGCAGCAGATCTACTTTGAACGTTAAAATTTGGGCATTGCACAGCTTTGCCTGAGACCTTAACTGCTAAGTGAGGTTGGTAAATATTCAGGGCTTCATTCATCAAGCCTGGAGAACAAGTTCATCAATCTAATCCTGTGGTGACTCCTCAGGTTCACAAGATGATTAGGTCTCTGCTGTGAAAAGCACAAGCGGCAATGTCATTTGTCGCCATTGCCTTCCCTAACACATTCCCAGGCTGCCTGCTGTAGTGGAAAGGCTGGAACAAGCAATAGGGAGACTTGCCCAACTAGTACTCTACCTGAGCATTTCTTTTATTTACAGGATGTTCCACATGTTCTGATATTTCATTCTTTGAAAATGATATGTATAACTTCATCAGTCTTGATATTGTTTCACATTTGTGTCCCATCTTAAATAACTTATTATTAATTAATAAACTTTTTCTGGTTTTCTGTTCATTAATGCATCTTATTATAAATTTCACAGACTAGAGAGAAGGAGAAAAAATTTCAAAGTATTTGCAAAATGTTTTGCAGATGATAGAAAATACTTAATATAGTTATATTAATACATTTTAGTATTTGCTGTTGAGCTCTTTTAACACACTTAGGAATAATCGAGCTTTACATAGACAAAATAATGTCCTTTCCTTCTGTGCTCTTAGGGACAGATAGCAGTCTGAATGCCACTGATGCATTTAGAATAAACTATATAGCATTTGAAATATCATCATAGTTTATGTAGATTATTGTCACTCTGAGAAAATGTCTTATAACTTAAAATATCCCCTGTCACAGATTAGTAGTTTATATCTTGTTTGTGGCATTTGATTTTTATGTATATCTGTAGAGGGTAGAAGAGAATGTTGTTGGAATAAAAGCTTCCTGTACTTTAATATTTATTATTATTTATGTACATATTTATAAATACATCCTTTCCCAAGGTTTTTTCTTTTTCTCCTAAACCTTTCTGTGTCACTTGACAGTCTCTGATCTGTAAGATGAGTGATCAAATTTTTTAAAAGACAAAACTGGAACTCCTGCCACGTTTGAGGACATTAAAGACAAGTTTAGAGGAACTGAGGGAGGTGTGCCTCAGAGCCGGGGAGGTGAGGAAGGAGTCTTTCCTCTCTCCCCCTCCTGCAAGCTGTTGTCCTCACTTTCAAAAGAAAACTGGGACAAATTAGCATAGAGGGAAGAGAGCAATAAAGCAGCAAACAATAGTAAGTAAGTCCCAAATATCCCAGTTTCTTCTTTTCTGCTTCTGTACGAGCAGGCCTGCTTCTGCTTTTGTTAATTTTTTTCTTCCACGGTGAACCTCATAGTATGTCTTTGTCTTTTATCTCTTTGCTTTTATGGTAATTCTTCCTCTTGGCTGTTGTTATATTTAATGGATTAAAAATTGGATCTTGTTATTTATATTTGTTCCAGATAGAGTTCTTGTCTTTTGGGGTTCACTCATTTTACCTTATTCCTGTTTCTTTCTCACTCCATTCCTTCAGTCTAACCACTTCCTCTATTCCATGCCAAAATACCATCTTCATCCTGCACACCTCGCCTGTGATTTCCATGGTAGAGGATTTTTTTTCTTCCTTGCCTCCATTTCACCTCCTAGAGCAGGAGTTGCTGTTTCATCCAGGCGGGAGCTGCAGCTCCGTCACCCGCAGGTGCCCACTGCTGCATCCCAGTGCTCACGGGAGCAGTGGTACCGCTGTTTTTCCTGCACCGCCTTGTGTTGGGGCAAGTGCTGACTCCTTGCATGGCTAACGCTGCCTTAGGGACACAACTGGCTGGACAACTCGTTGGGGAGAAAGCGGTTGCGTCTGGAATTCATGGAAGGATATGATGAGTTGCGTTAGGTGAAACTGTGATAGTAGGCTTAGAGATAAGCAAGGCAGATTTAGGTTAGGTATTAGAAAGATCTTGCTAATGGTAATGACTGTGAAACGCTGGAACAGATTGGTGGAGGAGGCTGTAGGAAATCTATCACTGGTAGATTTAAGAATGGGAAGAACTTGCTGGACAACGTGACGGGAATGATATAGTGGCATGGGGGGAAGCAGACAGACCAGGTGGCCCCCTCTCTTTTGGCACCGTGATTCTGTGAAATATCTGCACCCATCTTCAGCTCTTTGGCTGCCCAAAGAGGTCTGTGGCTAACTAAAACCTTTTAAGACTGGCGTTAAAAGACCAGAATAAGACACCAGTTTTGTAAAAATGGCAGATGGGGCCTTACAGCAAGCTAGACAGTTGGTCACACCAGTATAGGATACCAATTTCAAAATCTAATTGAAATATAACAAGGGCTTACTGGGAGATAAAAAAGTAAGCATCTATATTTCTTTGTCATTCCCCTTCCTAAATGCCTGCAATTCTTTTTTTCTTCTGAATATTCTCCCTTCCCCCACATTTTCTTGCCTACTGAAGTTAGAATTAACGTGCCCCAGAAAATCAGATTTTAAATCAAGATAGCTTTTTCAGTGCATTTTTTCAGCTTTACCTAGGACTTTGTTTCTAAGTATTTTGAACCTCTTTTTTTAAGAAATACTGTCTGATTTATGAGGATCATTGTCCTGGGTTTCTGTGTCAGAGATTCGAGAAGTGAGAGCAATAGTATTGCATTTTCAGGATGCCAAATGTGTGCACTTTGATCTGGTGGTACAGCGTGCCTCAGGGAGTAAGTTGAATCTTGATTTCTTTAGTCAGTCATCCACTATCAGGTACCAGTGCCCTGATTAGGCAGGCTGAAAAACAGGGAACAAACACATCATGGGTTGGATGTGGAAACATTTGTGAGGAGGCTGTTGGCATCACCGGCATCCTCCGTGCTCATTTTATGGTTTTTTATGGTCATATTTTTGTGCTAGTAAATCCCTTTAATGCATACTGTAACAATAACAGGTGCCTCCATGCAGTAAATGACTACACACGCATTGATAAGTTTTGGAAATGTTTTCCCCCTCCAAGTTTAACACTTTGTTGCAGAATAGAAAGTGAAAAAAATATCCATATATTGAGAGTTGACCTCTAACAAATGTGAAACCACTTGGTGTGGTTGTGTCTCCTTAACATTCCTCACATTCTCTGACCCAAACCCACTGTTAGCACTTGTTGCAGTGTTAAAGCAGATTTGTAGTAGCACCTACTAACACTCACTCTATCTAGTGACATACATGGGACTAAATGGCCTTTCTGAACTTTAATAAGCGTTTCCTTGTCAGTCATGCCAAAGATACTTGACTGGAGTCTAAAGACTATCTAATTCTTTGCTCGCTATAGCTACTATAATTATGAATTCTCCTGAAATCTTCCTTTCAGAAATACAGACATTATATTCTCAGTCTTTTCTATGTTTTTCATTGACTATTTAGCCATAAAGAATGAAATTGTCTCTGGCTGTTGCATTGGACAGGAACACTTGTAAAGTGCTTTGGGATAGTTGCAAGGTGTGGGGATGTACACAGGTTCAGGATCTGGCCTTCGCTACCACAGCCCATGGTGTCGAGGTGTTCAGCCTCACGAGATGCGCAGCAGCAAGCTGTGTGGATATGATCACATCAAAATTTCGGGGAGTTAACAAGGATCGTTGCAGTTATTTTTTCAAGACAACAAAGAAAGTACACAAATCTCTCCCAAAGGAAGCATGTGTTAGAGATCACAGTTTACATGTATTCTTGACTTTTACTAGGTTTTTGTCTATTTCTGTATGCAGTCTCTGAAGAAATAAAAAGCAATGAAAGGAAATCTTCAGTGATCACAAATTTTAAATGGTCACTAATATGCACTTAGGACTTTATTTTGCCTAGTCCTGAACACCAGCAAGAGGTGCTGAGCACCCCAGGCTTTCATTCAAAGCGGTAGGACTGAGGTATGCTTAGCATTTCATGACACTGAACCCTGTGAGTGTAGTTTATAAACCTGGGTATATAAGATAAATATTTGTTTTTGTATTTGACCTTGAAGATGAGACTTGTCTGATAGGGTTAAGGTCAATGAGTGTCTTATTTTTAGACAAGATACGAAGTACTTGGATGGCTCTGCTTTATTTTAGTGTGTTAACATCTGGCAGCGTTCTGTGTTCCATATGCTGCTGATTGTCCTGATACATTCATCTTCAGCGATTATCAAAAAGATTTCGGTGCTCTGGAGGTAATCACACATTTGAGAAGACAAATACATGAAGATAAGTGGAAAAGCTGCATGTGGGTTTTTGTGTATAAAAGCGATATTTGGGTAATCTTGGCAAGTACCCTATTAATTTAGAAAATAAATATTTTTAAAATTGATTTAATTAGCTAATGTCTTTAAGTGCTGTAAGGATGAAAAATAGCATATTAGAGTTCAGTATTGTTATCGCAATAGATGCAGAGAGCATTATTCCTTGGAAATCTGATCGTGCCCTTTTTTAGTTCTAAATGTTGCACACTCTTGCTTATTTCTACTAACGATGATTAGTGAAAAGAGTTTTCAGATTTGCACACTTTTGCTATGTCTTATTTTTCTTATAACATTTTTGGACAGTGGTATGCTGGGATAAAATATGCTATCTGGTCTAGCAAATTCTGAGATCTGAGAGACTAAATATATGTAGGAAGTACTAGGGTGGGGTTTTTTTTTTTTTTTCTAAATTAGGTTACTTTTGGGAAGACCTCATTATAAATAACTGCTGCAGTGAATTTAAGTAATTCTGGAACTCCGGTACTGGGCCTGCTTAACTGGTTTCCCTACAACGGCCTGTGACTCCTTTGGCTTAAGAATACAACTCTTTGCATATAAACAAAGATAGTAATACAAATGGGAACAAATTGTCTCAACTGTGAGCAAGGGGTTTATTTGGGGTTTGGGTATAGGGAAAGACATGGTGGGGGTAAAGCTCTGCCTGGGGTTATAGACTTAAGAGTACTGTGGAAATGATCAGGAAAATAAGAGAGAAAGAGAGGAGGGGTTTTTTTTATGGCAAGGAGGGGGTAGGAAAACCATAAACAATATGAAGCAGGAAAGCAGGAGAGAAAGGCCTAGTACTTAGAGCGTGTTGCTCTTTGACACTGCATTTTCTTTGGTTGATTTTTGATCTATGAAAGTTTAGTCATACTTTTATTATACCATGCTTTTTGTTTTTCCTAGATGGATAATATTTTTTTCCAGTGGCTATAAGTTATTATTTTGATTCTGTGCTGCTTACATGCTAATAGCTGCAAGAATGTCCCCAAATGGAGAAAGCCTTAAGTGTTTCACAGAGATCTTTCCACAGCAAAGCAGATATTTCCTTTTTTCTGGAAATCCCCAAAGTCTACCAAGATCAGAGTGAACGGTGAAGAAAAAAAAAAAAAAAAAAAAAAAAACCCTAGCGAGGTGTCTGTCAAACTCACACCTCTCTTGTTGCTCTTGCTCCAGCCAGCTCTTAGAGGCTCTAAGATAGCCCCACCATGTAAAGGGCTTCCTGCAGACAATAATTCAAATCAGAAAACAGCCATAGGGCTCAAAGCCTGGAGAGATGACGTTTTGCTTCCCAAAACTCTCATACAACACTTCCTTTCTTTCCCACTCTCTGGTAACAAGGAAGGGCACCGTGGCATCAGCTGTGGCCACGACTCTCCCGGTGAACCCTGGGACTGCAGTCTGTCCCTACAACACTACAGGGGACGTCTGGCCAAGATAGACATCAGGAAAGCAGCAGGAAGGCTGAGGTGGCAGTTTGCCACAAAACAGACTTGGAACATAGAGAACAAGCCAAAGTAGCAATGTTGCTACTCAATATTTCTCTCTTAATTGAATATCCATCATTTTAAAGAAAAAAAAAAAGCAGCAAATCTCTTAGGGCGCATAACATATCCATATCCACTGTTCAGATAAAACTTGTTTTATTTCATCATGCACAAATTTGTTTAGATCTCAGCAGTGACCACTCTTCCTGTTGCCAATATCTATTAATGATAATTACTTTGAATACTATACTCACTCAGTGATAGCATCACATCATGGTGAGGAAGATTGTGATTGTATCTAAACCTATTCTGTTTAACTCTGACACTCCTTCTGTTATAGCGGGCCCCTGATAAGATCATGCCTGTTAGGATCAGACATTAGTTGGAATCAATATTTGAAAATGTGCCTGTTTTTGCTTAATAGCAAAGTTAGTGTGAGGGTCAGAGTGAGATCATTTGTTGGATGAGATTGTACAGCTTCATCTTGTAATGGAAATGTGCTCTTTGCTTCAGCTGCTGTGAAAAGAAAAAACAAGGACTCTTTGAAAACTGTACTGCTTCTCTCACAATCACTGTGTAAGGAAGATACAATCATTATTATGATATTGAACATCTGTACTGCTGCAGCGTGTTGAGGTTCTAGTCAGGAACTGGTGCTCCTTTGTGCTAGACTCTCCCTGATCCTGATATTAAAAAGACAGCTGCTGGCCTCAGCTAGCTGAGGCTCTGGTTTTAGACCAGACGTGGATACAATGGCGACAAGCAAGTGTGGGAGGCAAAAGCTAAACTGAGATAATTAAGATTAGTATAATAAACAACAGTTACGTCACACTAAAGCAGGAGACGTGCGTTTTATAGAGATAGTGAATGAAAAATGCAGTGACTTTGCAGATGTTTTCAGGGGATTCTTCCTACGTGCATTAATCTAGTGGAAGAAAATATAAATAAATTGGAGGCATTTATTTAGACAGGAATTTTGAAGCTGAACAGCTGATAGAGAAAAATATAATCTAGATCAGTGATGGTGAATCTTTTTAGTGACTAGTGCCAAATTTATTTTAAAAAGCCCAGAAGCTCATGTGCTGCCAACACAAATCTCTCAGTGCCGAACTTAGCACCAGTGCCAGCAGTTTACCATTACTGGTGGAGATGAACAGTCAGAAAACACTAAGCACCATAGTGCTGTTTCACTGAATAACATGGTTACTGTTATTTGTAGGGCCTTTCAGTTTTTGGTTGAAGAGACCAGAACAGTGCCCTGGGAGTATTTCTGTGGGATGCAGGAGGGCTGCAGTGTCAGTTTCTCTTTCCTTGCAAACATTAATTTTTTTGCAATAATTTTGCAAAAATTGCAAAAAATGAAGTCCAGCAAAATAAATTGAGAAATAAAAAGTAAATAGAGGTAGAACTCATTGGTTTGATCATTTGACTACAGAATATGATGACACTAGTTCTTCAACTGAAGTTGGCCTTGAAGAGGCTCGTACATAGCTTTCCCAGTCCCAGGTTAAGTACCTTGACTGCTGGACTGTTTTGGAAAGGATGACTCCGCAAGATATTTTAATGATCTTTTACTCACTTCGGTGTAGATTACAAATTAATTTGTAAATTTACATTTTTTATGAAAGAATTCTCGTTTGAATGCCTGGCTCTTCATTTAGATGATTGTTAATTGCCCATTGAATGATGTGCTAAGACCTAGATTCTGTTTACTGATCATTTCAATTTCAGTGATACCACTCATCACCTCTTCTTTGTGGTCTGGCTTGGATTTCTGTTACTGTAATATGGTTCACAATTTGATTACAGCTCCTCAAATTTAACACACCAATTGCAAAAATTATGGAACTGTTTTCTGAAAGAGATTAAAGTATGCATGAAACACAGTAGCAATAATTTTTAGACAGAAAATTTCTGATTTGGAATAGAATAAATATACTGGCATGTGCCCCTATTAATTTTTATATATATACACATATATGTATAAACACTTGCCTATATATATACATATACATACACACATATGCATATGCATATACCTGTATGTGTGTATGTATATATATGTATATATATGCCATTACCAGTATCACATATGTGCCAACTGGTACTTATGAAGAGGTTTAACTGTAATTTATGCTTCTTCAAATGCAAAAGTAAGTGGAATGACAAATGAATAAAAAGCCTGATCATTGCAATAGTGTTAACAGTA
This sequence comes from Dromaius novaehollandiae, assembly GCF_036370855.1. Taxonomy (NCBI): domain Eukaryota; kingdom Metazoa; phylum Chordata; class Aves; order Casuariiformes; family Dromaiidae; genus Dromaius; species Dromaius novaehollandiae. The sequence goes on along the minus strand of NC_088099.1, from coordinate 141,764,442 downwards.
AAAGTATGACTTAATTCACTAGTACCATATTGCCTCTCAATTCAATTAAATGACGTTGCTTACTTTTTAATATTACCATATATGAAAAGAAAAATATTTTAAATTGAAACTAAAAACCCCCACCAAAATGTGTCTTGTCAAAGTGGATTTATATAGATGAAATTCTTTCCCTTTAATATGTGGATAAGGATATTTGAACAGTATTTTGCCCATGAAAGTGAGGAATTTTCTTTGAACAATACATATTTTTAGGTATAGTTTGAATAATCAAGATGCAGATTTCATTTTGCTTTTTATTTCAGCTTTAACAAATAGCAGGAGGAGTAGAGGCTTTTCTAAATCATTCCTGTAAAAATGGGATAAAAATTATCTTTGAATGAAATATGTCAAGGTTTTAGATGTCAATGTCACTGCACAGGGTAGAATTTTTAAAAGACCCATTTATCTCAATTTCCCTAACTCATATAAAAGTATTTTAGTTATTTTGATCATCCCAAAAGTGTTCCTTTGTGATCCCGACAATAGAAATACCTGTAATTAAACCAACATTAGAGTACTTATATACAAATATAGGTGTTTTTCTGTATATGCATTTCCACAATGTGACTGTCATTAAACTGATGACACAACTTGTCCATTAATATCACTGAAAAACAATGTACTAGTAGAATTTTGAAGCTGAAATCTTTAAATGTTGATTTCTTAAAAATGTAGGCTTTCTGAATAACTCTCATACTCATTATTTCTTTCTTTGTCGTCTTAATTCTGAAATATGGAATAGTTTTAAATTTATCATATTTTGACAATTTTCATTTGTCCTTTTTTTATTTCAAAAGTATTTGTCCTGTATTTTTCACCAAAATATGCCATGTACATGCCAAGCCAAAACATTCCATGTGCTCAAGTGGGACAAAGCAGGAGGCTCTCTTTCCTGTTCTGAAACCACAAGGAGTCTAAATTTGGACACATCGTAGAGTAGAGCTAGTGCTCTACATTTTTCTGCCTTACTCTCAGGTATGTATAAAACAAGAATGTCATTCAGACAGTTGGACATGTCTGAAGAAATAAGATGTTTTTGCCTTGGCTATCCCTTCTTCCTCCCTAAATAAAGAATGGTGAAGAGCCATAATTTTACCTTTATAATAACAAGCTATTCCACTTTCCCTGCTCTTTATTGGCCAGCATTTTTGACTACATACATTATGTTTAAGACCTTTTGTTAAACTTGGGTGTCAGCAGTCAGAACTTCGCTTTAAACCTGGGTCTGAAACAATTCGATTGAAAAAATATAAGGGAAGATTAAGGAAAAGTTTACCTGGCTAAATAATGTAGACTAATATTTGTGAATATTTATTGGAATTCCATGAGTTTATTTGATTTGACTTTATTTATTTATTTAGTGCTCCCTGCCCCAAGGAGCTTTAGGTATCCAAGCTAGCTTATTAAATGTCATAAAACAGGTGATCATGCTGTTCTTATTGTAACGTCTGAATCAAAATCGCAGAAGTACGATAAGAGGAAGTCCTTTCCTGAAAGAATTTACAGGCCAAAGAAAGAACACAGGCAAAGAATGAGAGAAAAAGTATAATTTGATCACCATTTTTTAAGTGGGAGATCAAGCACACAAAGATTAATGGAGCTGCTTGACACCACTCTGGACATCTCAGATTTCCTACAGGTTAGACCAATGCCTGTGTTACAAGATTATCCCTCTGAATGATTAGCAGACACTCAAAGTGTTGTACATTAGTAACCTCTGAGATAAACAAATTTTTATAAACTCGTCATGTAAAAATTGTGAATAAAAAGTAGTCTTGCAGGAATCAGTCTGTTTGCAAACAATTCATCATAGAAAAAATGACTAAACTTTTAATGACTATTATATGCAGCTACTAATTGTAGAGAAAATGTAAACACAGAGCAATGCTCCTTTGAATACATTGAAAAATGAAAATGAAAAGCAGACAAAAATAAGTAGACTCTTGTAGAAGTCCAATAAGTTGCTACTCTGCAACACATTCCCATCATTTTGTAATTGATGGGTTAAAATTAGAACGTAAAGGTATTTTAAAAAAATCCAGATTGGCAAAGAGAGGAATCCCTTATTATGTAAAGGCATGATGAAACCAGTTGATAGCACACTGGTGAGCATAGTCTGGATTATGTCTTTGAAAAAGAGAAAATGCTTGATGATGGTCTAGCAGCACTATGCTTCCAATAGGCCAGTCAGTCAAATGCAAATACAGTCTATAATAAAAAGAGCTGGTTGACATAGTAATTGGGAAATGAATGTTATTTGTAGCTCCATATTTCTGTCTTTAGGAGTCTAAGAACTAGGAGGTTGGTATTGATAAGAGGGTTTGTGTATAAATCCTTTGTAATGAGGCTGTGCCTCTTCAGTCATTTGTATTAATTTTAACTTTAGATATGAACATCATTTTCTGAAAGGGATGACAACTAAAATAACTAATTTCACAAATGTCACACAAAAAAATCTCACATTTTAGGGAAAAAAATCCCTATTTTCTTATTTTGTGGCAGGGTGAGGTAGGGACTTTATACAGGAAGCAGCCTTCAGGTTATGGCGTGCACTACAGATTATAGCTGTATTTGTGCAGATGCTGGTAAGGATGAGTCCTGGTCTGGATGAAGGAAACTATAATGCAGGAGAACTGCTCTCTGTAATGTGTAGTTCAAGGGGTACAACTCCAATCACTGGTATTTTTCCCCCAAATTACATAATTTGTTCATTTTTTATTGGCATATTCGGGTGATTAATAAACATATTTGGCAGCTTCTGCTGGTCCATATTGTCATGGAGATCCTCATATTTGACATCTTCTTCACATTGTTAACTTCTGAATATTTCTGTCAGAGACCTTGATAATGCAGGACTGTAGGATCTTATGTAGGACATATTCCAGTACTGAACGGTGTAGAAGAGGTAAAACTCTGTCAGTGGTTTTGATTGCCTCCCTTTTGCTACTTGGTCCACAACATAACTCCCCTTTTCGTGCAGCTTCATTTCCATTTACATGGATGTCCCTAACTTTTATCTTTCCCCATCTCTTGATATTTGTCTCTTTTTTCCATTTCTAGCACTTTCCCCTTAGCTTTTCACTTCACCTTTCCAATCTTTCCCTTTTGGCACTTCTCTTCCTGTCATTAAATTTGTTTCTTCTTCATTCTACCCTCCTAATTTCTTTATTTTCTCCTTCCCATTGTCTCAACGGACATGCTTCCATCTCCTTTCTCTAATTTCCCTGTCCTTATTCTTACTGGCCTTCAAGATGGTCTTCATTGCTCAAGACCTTGCACTGCCCTAATTTCAAGTTCTGTCCCATACACATTCTTTAGAATACATTGAATAGAAATAGTTTTTGGTGCAGATTTTAAGCAAAAAGAGATGAATGGTGATTTTGTGGGAAATTCTCTGTTCACAATAGTACACTCATTGCTCTGGCTAGTTGTAGGGTTGATTTTAAAAGGGTCTGTATACTTTTATCACTATTACCCTGCTAGTTATATAGATGTAATCAACTCTTGTCTTTGGGCATTAGGTGCATACTACAGAGAGCAAGAGGGAATCTCTTAACTCTGCCCTGTCCAAGTTTAGCATTACACAATTAGTCAGGTGTATTATGGGATTACTGTGCCATCTTCTACTTAAGCATCAGACACAGGTACTACCAGAGGCAAGATAGGAGGCTTGATGGGCCAGTGAACTGATCTTACATGGTAAATCCTATGCTTCTGTGATATGTTGACAGACTCTTACCTTAAACAGTGCTAGCAGGTACTGCTGTAATAAAAACAAACTGGCTGATGCACTACTTCTGAGATTTTCCATAAACCCAGCATAAATGGTAATGAATAAATAATCTCCTCCTAAATTTCATACAGTAACTGAGCTTACCCCAGGCAGGATGTGCCACTGTAGATCAGTATTTGAAATAAGTGAGAATTCCATATTCCTGGCTGTGCAATGTGAGGAAAAGTTTGTCGCTCCCTATGCCATTTATTTCCCTATAAGGTGTTGAGGGCTTAGGTCTCTTGTCTTTACATATCTTTGCTCATGGTAAGTCTCTCACACTAGAAGCTAACAAAAATTTTTTGGAGGAAAAAAAAGATAACAGGGAAGACATGCAAAATATTAGTTAAATTAATAAAATAATCCCACTTCCCTGATCTTATGTGCAGAAAGAAAAGAAGAAATTGAATTGAAAATGCATTAGGTAATGCCTGATCTAGGAATTAATCTGCTTACTTACACACAGCAGAGATACAAATTCTCTTGAGATAGCTAACTTAGTTTCTGATGTGGTATAATCCATGTTTACACAAGCATACTTAAATTGCACTCAATTGTAAAGAGAAAAGATTCCTATGTAAAATGAAGCAGAGATGGAAAGTAGAATGAGAAAAAAAATTTTTTTTTTTTTTAATCATACAGTAGTCTTCTCTTTCTCACCATTCAAAGGAGCACATTAAAAGAGACACATTACCTCTGGACTGAACTGGGAAAAAGGTCCCCATTTTAACTGAATCTCCTTAATAGAGGACATTTTAGCATTTAGCTACATTTTGGGCTGAGTGAATGATGCTGCAGGAATACCTAAAGTTATTGTTGTTTCAGTCTTCACGGATATAAAGATGCTGGAATCATACTTTCCATCTTTTCTGATTTTCTTTTTTAATAATTTGATTTGCATAGAGCACTTCATTCCTTTTCAGTTGGATCATTCGTTACGCATTTGTCTTATTGACAAATTGATGTCCTGTTGTCACAGGCTAGCTCCTATGTGTTAGGAAAATGTATGCTGTTTAAGTCCTGAAGACAGAGATGGTCATCTCATCACTTGTGGTAATCTAGGAATTTGTAGGTAACATTAAGATGACTGTTGGTTTGCTTGAGACTGAAGGTGTTATCCATCTTTCTTTTCTTCATTCTATAATTGCAAATGAATTTAAGAAGTATTTGAATTTTGAGAGGTTTTAGAATTAGAGACCCATCTCACAGTGAATCACAAAAGAGTTTCGCAGGTTTCCAGATTTAGAAAATACCTCAGAGAAAAAGAATATAGATCATTTGAGAACAATTATTCAACAGATTTCTCTAAAGTATTAAGTCTGATCATAGCTACTGTGTCTATGATCAATAGAGAGCTGAGCTAACTCTACCCTTAACAGCAAGTCAAAATGGATGGAAATGGGATGTGAAGCCCTGAAAGGTGGAATTCAGAAGGGCCAGTTGTCTTTCAGTTGGTAGGTGCTGGCCACCCTCTTCCATTGTGCATTGTCATTAGTTCATTAAGGGTGAGGTAGAAGAGCTCTTTGAACAACTTGGAGAACAAAACAATGATTTGAAAACTCAATCAATGAGAAAGCTCAGTATTGCTTTTCAAGCTGTGGTTAAGTAGTACCTTGACCAAAATATTTAAAAACCAAAATGCAGGAGAAAAATCTGATAAGAGATGGGTCTTTAGTCTAGCTGACCAAGGCACAGCTTCAGTGGCCTCTGGTGTCCAGGGTAGGAGGCTAGAAGATCATGAGGAACACTTCTGGTTTGGTGATGTGGGAATCTGAAGTCATGTACTAGGCAAACTCAACTCTAGCCACACTCAACACTGGAATCTTGTATGTACTGTGATAGTTCCAATTAATACAAAGTTTTCACATCAAAGGGGTTACTTTAAGGGCATATAATTAAGCATTTATTTAAGCAGTTGCAGAGGTGGGAAATAAAATATGTTGTCTGGTTGAGAACTGAAGATAAACTGTAATCTCCATGAATTTAGAATGTTAGCTCTTCAGTGGTGATATCTAAACTCACCATTTTCTTAAATTTTGCCATTAAATTTACCATTTTCTTAAATTTCACTTCTATTTTAAATTTAAAGCAAAATATGTAGCCAACAACAACCACATAAAAAAAAAGAGAGAGAGGGAAAAGACAGTGCTAGTTATATTTGTGATATTTATTTGCAAAGGTATGGAAGCTTCCAAGCCTTGCAGCCCTTCTAAGTGCATCAGTGAATGAATCAAGCTTCATTCAATATTAATTGCGTATAATTATACATAAAAATGTTTAGGCCTTGTAAAGGTTAAGACTTTTAATGCAGCAGTAACTTAGTAAAACATGTGTCCGTTATTGTCTTTAGGGGTTTAAATAGTGCTATAATAAAATATGTACTCACAAGAAGAAAAATATAGTATAAAGTCAGACATTGCCAAGATAGTTCCCCTATGAAATCCTTACATTGTGTGGATCCTGATTTTTAGTATTTTTTGAATTTATTCTTTTTATTTAGTTTCTCATATTTTTCATAATTTCCTTTATATTTAATTTTTCAGTCTCAAAGATAAAGAAAAAGAAAGGAAAGTTTGGAATTTAGGGGTTTTATAGCAATGATATTCTGCCTCTGGAGACTTCCTGTCCCTCATAATACATAATGCTAGAGGTAGTGCTTGATTTTGCCCACTGAACACTATTTCCCATGTCAGAGACAATTTTCAATCCTCAGCTTCTTTATGTTTTCTTAATAACTTACTGTTATTTTAGAAAATGATCAAATTCTTTCATAAGTTAATAAAAAATATCATTGAAATATTTTTATTTTACCAGCAATTTCACATTGTAGCAAGAAAAGACACATGGAAGCTGAAGTCCACAAAGAGATTTTCTTAGGAAGTTGTGAATGCTTTGAATACTGTGGAACCAGAATAGAAGGAGAGGTACTACCAACATAATATTGATATATCTGTTTTTTATTAAACCCTCCATATTACGTTATAGCAATTTCTTCATGAACACTTTTTTAAGTGTTTAAAAATTAGTTATCCATTAACATGCACTTCAGCAACTGTAAGTACTATAGTAGCTGTATTTATGGCTAGAGTATTTCTATATTTCTTTCATAAGGTGGAGAGGTGGAAGTTTAAGACAGAGGGGTAAGGTGAAATCTGAATCTTCTCTCTTTCAGTGTAGCAATATCTCAGTCTAGCAGTTTCCCAGTGAAAACAAATGTGAGGTTATTCTCAGTTAGTCGGTGTTCCTGGTATTTCTGTGACCTTTTTCATTACTATGAATTCCCCACTTAGCAGGTAAAGTCAGGAAAGAGAAGAGAAAGGAGCTATAAAAAGCCTGAATTTCCCACCAAATTGGAACCATTTTTCTTTCTCCCAACCAGCATTTCCTCAATGAAAATCTTTTCAAGCTGCCGCACCATCTGGACTCAGCAAGAGTTAGCAAAGTTGGCATAGGCATCTCATGACAGAGAACCCACAAATTCTGCTGATCGGACTTAGGGTCCTAAGCATGAAGAAAATCCCTTTCCTCCAAGTACCGAGAGGGCTGTTTGTGGAGGAGGTTGTTCCTGTGCCATACCGTGCAGATCTGTTTTTTATTCAAACTCCTCTATTATTATGATATCAGATTGACACTTTTTAGAATTATGGAGCCTGAAATGCTTCATTATATTGTAAATATTAGTATTTTAGTAACATCATATTGAGTTTTAATAATTGAAAAGCTGGTGTGCACCCAGGCTCAAAAAAGCTATTCAGCTCTGCTGTGCTGACAAGGAAAACAAGCAGCAAGGTAACCAGTAAGAAATTTGACGTATCTGTAGAGAGAGGAAAAAAAAGGGGAACTTGGTGGCATACTATAGCCCTATGCACCTGTCTGCTTGTATGCTATGGCCAATAGTTATGAGAAACATCTGTATTAAAACAGATGTTTTTCATGAACTGTTACAATTTACCTTCATTTAGTTTTCTACAGAAGCAGCTCAAGGTCATGATTAAACATTTCAGTATGATCTGTATTGAATTTATAATTTTTCAGTGGATATTGACTTTACATGCAAGCAAAGATGAGATAGGCACTATCAGAAAATTAATCTAAAATTAAAACTTTATAGTGAGCTGTTTGTTTGTGCATTTTTTAGAAGAAATGTAATATTAATCATCAGGAATTTTTAAACCAAGGCCAAGTTAGGGGAAGGTATGATACCATACATTAAAAGACTAATGATTGCACGATTGAACTTTTGCTGGCACGTACTTAATCACTTAAATCATGATGCATGTTGTACTGTGGAGAATAATTTCAGAGTTGAAATGGGCCTGCTCTCTTATAATGTGGGCTACTGTTTGAAGTTTGGGCCTTTTTCCAGCATAGAAATACAGGAGAGATTAGAGGAATAATGCAAAGTTATTATAAGTATTTATCAGTGGTGGTTTGATGAGTTAGAGAAGTGACACCAACCGTTCTATTCCTAAAATAGCTTCAATTTGTGGCTTTAACTCCCCACTGAACCACGAGGATTTTAGATTGCATGCCCTGAGACACAGAGGAAACAGAGGTGAGCTCAAAATTAGTTTGACAATTCTTTTACACTTGTAAGCTGTTGAAGCAGGCCACTTGTTCCTACATGCACAGCAAAGTGACCTCCGTTGAGAACAATGCAGATTCTGCATTCATGAGATTCAAATCCTCAAACTTAACGGACAAGACCCCACGAGGCTTGATGTATTAACATTGAATGCATTGTTTTGAATAGAACAGTAAAAGTGTAACGTCGGTCTGGTTGTTGGTGTTACTGGACTTCTTTTTTAGGTATGCTGCTGTACAACCTGCTTTTGCAGGTCCTGAAGGGTGTGCAGAACTGCTGAGCACTAAATAATGTGACTCTGCTTAAAGGAACAGGATTTATGGAGGTCTTGGATCACATCCAGTTTTAGCCTTCTTCCAAACATTTTTCGGGCAATGCGTGAATGAATTAGGATACGTATTCAAATAAGCAAAATCAGTTAGCAAGAAGAAGGAGCCTAGGTTGAAGATGCTGTAGCATCATTTGAATTCCACAAAGGTGCTGGCTCCCAGTTTTAGTAGTATGTCCCATGAGACACCAGAACACATACATTGGAGAACTGGCTTCCTCAGCATAATCTCTGGCAATCCTTACAGAGGCCTTTTAGATTTCCCCTTCATGTGTATAAGGCAAAAGAACAGGAGAACATTGACAGTATGGTCCTTACAGCTGTCAAGGCGTCTGAAAAAATACATATTTTTTTAATATATGCATACATATGTACGTATAATTTTACACCTTGATAGAACCAAATGTGGGCAGCACTGCAGAATTCGGGGATGCTCTGACCTAGCAGTGTATTTGCAAAGTTCCAGGAGAAAATCAGAAACAGGGTTACTTGCTTTATGGCTGCAGCACTAATATGGTATAGTGATACTAAAATCATTGAAAATCTGTGTCAGTATTGAAACAAACAATGTACTAAATTTTACTGAAAGAAAGAAATGTAGAGGAAGGGAACAGAAAATTGTGTATCCAAAGGGAAAATACAGCTCCCAGAAGGGAAATACACTGTGAGGCATGAGAAGGTGAAAATAGGAAACAAAAAAAAAATGATAAGGTGAATTTTTTTAACTGTCTAAAACAAAAATTTGATAAACATTTTAAATTAGTCCTCAAAATGCAGGGAGCTTAGCTGTAAAATTCCATCTGATCTGTATTAGGCTTACATGAGATTACAAAATCCTGCTGATAATAGAGTTAAATTCAATTTCAAAGCACTGCGGTGAGGACACTGAAACTGCAACAAGCCTGTAGTATCATTTGGGTGAAAGAATGGGGATACTCTGAGCATAAAAATAGAGGGTCAAGAGGATGCTGTATACACAGTAATTGACTTGGAGGCTAATTTTTTGTGATACATCATTTTCAGAGTTTAGATAAGGCATGAAAATAGAAAATCAATAATAAAGGAGAATTTCAGGACTTGTCTTTGGTGGGTAAGGAGCAGGCCTTTGGATGTCACATACGATTTTTGAAAATCTTTGTTTCCCTTGGTTTTATTTGTTTGACTATTTTGTGAGCAAAACTCTGGGTATGTGGGGGTTACTGCATTCCTGAAACTGATAAGCCCTAGCTTAAATTTCCTGCTTTTTTCTTTTTGGTTTTGTTTTCATCTTTAAATAAATAAATTTCCGAAGTGTGTATGTAAACGTGTAAAAAGTTAACTATGCAGTAGTTGCAGCAATTGAAACCCACACTGAGTCAAGTAAGAAGGAAAAATTCTAAAGGGAAATATACTGAGGCTACATGTCAGATGTTTCTCTCTTCTTTTCTCTCCCTCTCTTTTTATGCACACAAACACCATATGCACATGCACATATATTAATATATATAATATATGCAGATATTGATGGAATTCTATGAGTTGAAAGAGAAGGAAGATGTCTTTAAGGATCCATATCTCTCACAGCAGATATATGTTATTATCACTGAAATGTGGCCTTCAGTCTTGAAACAGTTAAAAGAGTTCTACGGCCACAAAAGAAGAGATTTCTTCAGAATTATCTCCCGCCTCACATTTGCTCTTAGGCAAGCAGTTTAAAAAAGCCCAGTGATTGAGCCAGTGATCCAATTTGAAATGCAGAAATGATTAGAGCTGCTTGCCTCATTTCATATCGAAATTCTCTGATTTATGACAGGGCTGCAGCCAAGATCTATCTCCAAAGGGAATTAGTGTGCAAGTTTGCATATTTTTGTTATTTAGGTTTCTGATAGCAGCTGCTAGCTAGAAATACTGAACTGGGAGGTGGTGGTGCAGGGTTTTTCAGCCACTGGAGCAAAGAAAGATAAGAGCCTTATGTTTAGGACATTTAGACCCCTTGACCATCTCACCATACAGTAATTTTTAAACTTGGATTGCAGTAATACAGGACTCCAGTGGAATGGTTAATTGTAGTTGTGGAGAAAGGAATTACCAAAATTCTGTCTCCATGTTTTAACTAGTGGAATTTTAATGAGGCATAAAACTTCAATCATGCGACTGACCTGTGGGGCAGAGTATAGAACATATAATGAAACAGAAATAGAATTCTGAAAAAAAATTATTACCTTATCTGGAATTTACATGAAGTGTTAACAGGAAATTATGCAGCGGTTATAAATGAAAAATATGGGATTTAATGTACTTATTAATAAAGATTTGTTACATACATGATACCAGTGTCCCAAATCAGCTGTCCGCAGCTGTCCCCAATTTCTTATTTCTCTGTCCTCAAATGCATTTAGTGTCTTATTACTATAGAAGCTAAGGCCAATATCCATTTAACACTAGTTTCTAAGACAAATGGAAGCATCTTTGTGTAGGGGTCAAGGACTGAGGAATTTTCCTTTTCTACAGTATTCAGACACTCATAAAATTTAGAGTTTTACATTTTGAATTCAGTTAATGTTTTCTTTGGAATTGTAAACCTTCTGTGATGATGAAGAAAGAATGAGCACATGGTAGCTCTTAAAAAAGGGGGAAGAAAATCCCTCTCCATTGAATGAAAGATGAGTAACTGCCGAATTATGCTAGTATTGCACTGAGCAAAGAAATCACACTGTGAAAGTTTATTACCTTAGCTACTATCCGGCTCCATATGGAGTCATTATGGCCTAGAGTCTCAATAGTGCTCCTAAATTGACCTTACCATAATGCAGCTGTGCTTCCAGGTATTAAAACCTCTCTCATATTTCACTGAATATTCCCTAGGGGATCCAAGGTTATTGTAGTAAAAACTTTAAAATTTGATTACTTTGTTCTTTGATAAAGAATTCAGTAAGAAGATCGTACAGTCTGCAAACAGAAATGTGTGAGTTATTTCTTTTAAATTAGTAGTTCTTGCATGCTGTATATTTTCATTCCTATCCATGTTATTTAACAGTAACTCTGTTGATGGAGCTTGTCGTGTTTGTGTAAGTTACACAATTGCCTAATTGACCCACTTTCTTTGTAAAGTCAGTCTGCACATACTGTTGACCTTAAAATAACACTCTGATACTGCACCTAAAACAGCTCTGACACTGTGCCTGAACTTCCCCTTCCCTCTTGGCATACATTCAGGGTGGAAATTTACTTAGCACGTTAGCACATTGAAATGACAATTTAAGCACTGTGCATCCAGAAGTGAAGAGTTATCAAAAGATGGACATAATATACATGGAGGAAATAAAAATGAAGACGACTTTCCTTGCAGCAAATTCATCCACTTTCTTTGGACCATTATATGGACAAAACGGGCACTACAGTCAGTGAAATTGTTACCTGGAGGGAAGTATATAGTAAGGTCTATTTTTATACAGTCATGTATACATTAAGACATTCTATGCAGCTTTTAATTTTTCAGTTTCCATAATAATAGTGTGGGAAGGCATATAATGGAGATTATTTGAAACACCAACGGGTTTTTTTTGACAGAAAGAGAAAAATTCCAGCAGAAATATAAAAGAATCAGTCTTTGGATGAAGTCCACCTTCTCTGTTCCCATTAAAATTGAGCAAGCTTTCTTTCCTACTGCCTCCTTTAGTGATTTGATTGCAATGGATTCTGTGCCCACTGTACTATAAGTTTTATGATTCTGTGAAAAAAGATGAATATAGCACTATAAATCTCTCTTCTGAATGCTATTTTAGCTTCTCTAAAGATATTATAATCTAGTCTATCCATGCTATTTGTAGAAGAGCAGGAGACAGTTTTTGTTAGCCATAGTGACTGAAGTTTTCAGAGCGTGGACTCCATTTGCGCGCCTGAAGCTTCATACGGGCAATCACTGATGTACATGTATTTTTCCCATTTCTACTTGTGCATGCAGAAAAAGAGATCTTTATGTGAAAATGTGGTCCATCTTTGCTCAAAAAAACGATTATGTTTAGGGTTGTATTAGGCAGCCTAGTGGTATTGAGAAAGTGAGGACCAAATACGTCCATGGCATTGTGTAGCTGGCAGGGGATGAATTTAGCCTTACAGGAGCCCCTAACTCACAAAGACAGAATGGATCTTTTCTGAGCATAATGCTATTATATTAATATAAAACGTTTATATTATGAAGCAAAGAAAATAAATTGAAGAATGTATGTTTTTTGTCAAGAACATGACAGTTTCTGTCCTCCCTTCCTCTTAGAGTATAAATATTGACGTACATATAAGTAATCAGTCTTGCTTTTTTCTTCATTAAATTTTTAAACTATTGCTCATTTGAGTTTAAGCGGTACCATGGCATATTAAGTCTGAGCATCTCTATCTATATAAAAAACACTTCACAAGGTATAATTTTTAAAGAGTATTATTTTAGTGATTTATTGTAAAGAATGATCTTCTGAACTGCTCTGATAGCCAGGAAAAGTTAAAATATTAAGTATGCAGTATAGTTAACTTGGGTAACTGCAGCATTAGAGTAGATACACATTAGCAGATATGAGGCATCAGAGGTAAAATCAAAAAGGATTAAATTTGACAGAAGAGCCACATTTATTTTCTTCCAGCCCCTGTGGTTCTTTTGAATAAAATGTACTTTCTGGACTGCAGTAACATCTGCTGTTGTTGGAAAACAGTTTTTGCCAGAGATAGCTATGTTACTGGGAACTGTTGGCCCATAATGCCTTGCAGGGAGTGAGCCATGTTCTTGTAATAGTCTTCCTAATTAATTCCCCTGAGACTTGCTGCTGCACTAACTGTTGTGAGCCCAGCAGTGTGGGGAGGTTATTTAGGAAAGCCACGTGGAGGGACGCAATAGCAGCAGCAGAGCGCATGTGTGCGTGCGCATATACATCCCCCGCAAGAGAGTGGAAAGGAACTAAAAGGTGTACTAAACATCCAAATAAAAGCAATGCAAGGAAGTTCCTTAGTTCTGTGGAAACTATGGCTCTTCCAGGTTACATACTAGGTTCTGTAAATTACATCCAGTCTGACCCATTGGACAACATCCTAAAACGTGTGGACTTCTCTTAGCAAATCGCTCGAATGTGATTCATTTTGAGTGTAAGTTTGGAAAAAGAAATCATTTTTGAATAAGCTGGGCAACCAACTTCTGTACAGAGACCTATTGTCTTTGAAGAAAGTTAATAGCGGTGAAATCCAGTGTGCTTCATTCTTGTGCTGACTTCAGTGATGGCAGTATCTGAGACAAGCCAGACCTATGCAAGTTTATATGTGTGTGTATCATATATGTGTATAAGCATACAAACATGCACATATACATACACACATATGCACACATTCATTTTCTAGCAACCCTACTTTCAAACCACTTCCTCAAATAAGAAGGGAAAAACAGTTTTAATTTCACAGAACTGACCAAGAGAGATAATGAAGTACTTTCAAAACTCTTTATGTATGGAAGCCCTAGAGGCAAACCCCAGAGCTTTCTTACTTTTAGCAACCAATTACTGAAGGAAAAAAAAAAAGTTTCCCCAATTATGAAGTACACTAATGCAGACTGCACAGACTCAATTTCACAAAGTGTATTGGAAAGGCAGCATTCACATAATTAATGAGAAAATGCTGCATGTGTTCAGACCTTCTGTTAATTGATTAAATGAGTCTATGTCTAAATCTGATTATAATCACACTATGGCAGTACAATAGAGTGTGTGTGTAAGAGGGAAAGCGATTCGCTCTTCCTCCCTCTCTGTCTTTCACTCTCAGATGTGTCTATGTGTCCTCCCTCCTCCTCTTCCTCTCCCTCCCCAAATTGTAACAAAAGGGTAAGTACTAGTCTCACAGAAAAGGTAGCCAGCTCCCCTAAAGCATGCTATATAGTTTAATCACAATTGCTTGAGGAATTATTCTTTGCTTAATGTCTCAGTTCCTGTTTAAACCATCATCCGCACTTGTGAGATACAACACATTTTATACGGTGCCTCAGTTTGATGCTTATTGTAGTTAACAAGTGCTGGTTAGTTTTCCTGCAGTGTCATAATAAAACACAAAACCTGCCATGTGCTTGTCATTTTTTTTAAAGAAGGCCACAGTGTTCCCTAAGGGTTATGAGAGAAGTTCATCCCATTGAACTGGTCAGCAAGATATCATTAGCTCGTTGTGTACATGAAATCCAGGGGTTAGAGCACCGAGCGTCACAAGCCAGTTTCTTTACCTCCTTGAGCTGATCAGAGGATCAGAGTATCAAGGAAGGATTAGCACTGACTTGGGATTTGTGTGATTGGTTAATTTATTGCGGCGATGGCAGGCCTTTCATCTATGGCAACATTTAATCAGCACGGCCATGGAGGCTATTACGGGTTAGCTCTTTTCTCAAGTCAGCCAGGGCTGCACCATCAGCCCTATCACAATTCCCCTGAAATTTCCAAATTATCTGGAACAGGCTTTAGCCTCACAGTAATAAAAATTAGAAGAGATTCCTGATAGCACTGGTGGAAAAGGCTTTCACTTGCACAGGGCAAATTATAAATAGTATGAACGTGCACTTTAAAAAAAAAATTCTCCACCTCTTAAGAGATGTGCAGGACTTATCACCCCTGCTCTGATCCAAATCCTCGTGGTTGAAAATTTATATTAGATTTTATCAGTGAGGCCTAAGTCTAGAAAAATCAATGAAGGTTATCTTTTATGTTGCAGGAACTTGTGGAAATATTGATTTTCATTTTATAGTGAATTTGGAGCATGAGTTGGTAATCACTGCTGAGCTGACTACAATGTTTGCCTACTGTATCTTTTACTGAGTTTTGCTCAAGTATTTAAGATAGTATATTCCTGTTGATTTTAGCATGTAGTTTGAAGTCAGATGTTTCTTAATACAAATTTGTGCATCCGTTGTTATAAAATGTAATCCTTAGGTGTAACAGTGATTAGCTAGTGTCTATTGAATGATTTTTGTATTTAATACTGGTGTTCAGAATGAGAAAGAGGCAGATTTCAAGACCCTGCACATGTCTTGCCTCTCTTTTTTTCCTACTACTTACTAAAGCATACAAGGTAGCGTGAAAAATAAGATGAAGGATGCTAAAAGAGAAAATACACATGTATTAAAGGAGTTAGGAATCTGAAAAAGTGTTAATATAAATTATAGTCATTCAATCTATTAAGTATTAAATCTTTCATAACTAATGAAAGCTAGAAAAACTTCTATTGATAAAAGCATGACCACAGTTAAATGAGTCTAGATTCTTCATCTTCGCTCTTGGGAATGGTTTATCTGAGTAAAACAGTGATTCAGACAGTGATTTTAGAGCTTTTCTCATGCAGTGACCTTATTCACTCTCTCTGGTTTTTATTTATAAAGAATGTATCCACTTTCGGTGTCATTTCTACTGGTGGTGTGTCTACATGACTGATTTTAAAATAGGTGAATTCTTCAAAGAGACATTTGAAAATTCAAAGAAATCTGTTCTTGACAAATTTTTGTCATTTTGTTTTGATTTTAGGTAACATATATGTGATTGAATTTTTTCAGAACAGATACTGGAACATGAATTTTTAGTATCATCTCCTTCACATAATTTCACTCTTTGGGAAGTAAAATGAAACTTTGTGACTTTTATGAGGTAAAATCTAACTGACCATCAGACCTTAAAACAGGGATACTCTCAGATAACTTTTAGCAATTGAAGCACCTATTGTTGAACATAACAGGAAAAACAGAGTTATGGTTACTTTAAAATAGAGAGACATTTCGGGCTGTGGACTCTGCTGATTCCTTTTTTCCCAAGTCCTTTGATAAGGACTTGTTCCCTGAGTGCAGCAAACATGATGGCAGTGAGCACTGTGCCTGGGACACTCAGTTCTCCTTCCAACTACTCAAATAAGGAATTAAATCTAGAACTCTATAGGGATGTTCAAATACATTTAGTGGAAACACCGGTGCAAGGAAATCTTCCTCTGGGGGAGAAATAGTGAAGCTGTTTGCAAAGCACATGTCCTTAAATACACTCGAAGAACGTGCTGCTGCAGGTTTCCCCGAGCATAATCTCTGGCTACATGATCATTCATAACAGAGGCAGACTCGCAGGAAACACCGTGTATGAACTTCCCTGCTGCATCACCTTGAGGGCTGTCGGCGCGGGCACCTGCAGCACGATGCCAGGGACCTATACAGGCTGCACAGATATAAAATGACTCTGAAGCTAGTTCCCAGAGTTAACTGTGTGGCACTGGGTTTATTTACATGTTTTTGGCATCCCTCCTCGAGTTAATTATGCTTCTAAAGCTGTCATTATTTTAGTATCATAACTCTTACTGTTCTTCATTATAGCTGATATGTCTTTTTCCTGGTTCTTTCCATTTTCCACAGATCACAATCCATTCATATGTAACACAAAAATACTGGAGATTTATAAAAGCGAACAATGGTAAATTTTTAATTGCTTTCAGTGGGAGCAGGATTGTGTCCATTTAATGTTTTTCCATGAGATGATTAAGCAGATTGGTATCATTTGACCTGGAAATCACTTTCAGGAAAGAAGAAATGTAAAGGATTGAATTCTTTACTGTTTGGTCATGGCATTTGTGCAAACTATGAATACTGATAGTGTGTGTGTATATATATAGATAGATGGATATAGGTATAGATGTAGATAAAAGGAATTGAGAGGTTTTACCTGCTATAATGTTAACTTTTATAAGATGCAGTAAAATAGAGTATTTTTTTTTCTATAGGTAAATGTGTTTGCAGTCCAAAGCATATACTCCTTGAGCTTTGCTCCAGAGAAACTCTTTCTGACTTCTGTGGTAATTTGAGCTGAAGTAATGCTGGAATAAACACTTCAAGAGTCAGCCATAAAGTGCAGGGGGAAAAAAAGCATAATAAATTTCTTTAAAATACAAAATGAAACTAATAATATCATAAAATCTTTGACAATGTAGAAAGCACAGTGAAAGAATGACCTACAAAGATTGAGTTAAATTCTGTTATCTGAACCACAGGTGCAATTCCTTTTGACGTCAATGGGAATAGTGTCCGTGTTTCTGAAAGTAAAATATGACCCCTTGTCTATTTGCTTGCCTGTTACGGAACTAAAGATGAGTGTGCATAACTGAACAGATATGCCTGGACAGATTTGATTGCCTTTGTTAATTGTTAGTCTTGAACCTGGCATTTGCATGAAATTACACTGAATATTTTATGTTGCACACTTTAAGCCAGTGCTGAGTTTAAAGAAAACAATTAAAAGCTAGTAACACATTTAGCCAGAATTTGGAACATTTTGCAGCATTCTCTATTTTATTATCAATATTATCCTAAAGAACAAGGAGTGTTTTGGGGGTCTTTTTCACAACATCAAGTTGCATTTTGCAAAATGTTTTGTTCTTAATAATTTACCAAAATTGAAAAGACTATTTTTTTCATTACTGAATTTGGTATATTTCTATAGAAGCTTTCTTTGACCTGCCTATAGATTCCAGCAGTACACCTTTTATATGATTGCTCTCTGCTGCCATTAGTTATACACCAGTGAGAGACTGCAAAGTGATTCTATACAAAAATCCCAACCAGTACTACTTTTAAATGTGAATCTTGTTTAATTCATTTCCAAGGTTGTGATTTCCAGTTTTAGGTTTGGCTCTTACAGCTTTACCATAGTCAGGATTTAGAAAACATTTTAGATAAAGGCTGAAGAAATGGAAAGATTTGCGGTCAGATGATGATTTCTGTGTGCTGGTTTCCTGAGGTTTTGTCAGCAATTTATAGTTGGTTAGGACAGAACCAACTGGACAGAAGTTATAGGACAGAATCTGCCCTCAAGGATGGCCTCACCACTACCAATACTGTATGCAGGTCTTGATACTCTTTTCCCTTTGGATTTTTTGAGAAACCCTGTTACCTGCCAGGAGCCCCCTGGCTCCTCCTATGCCTGCTCAAGGAGGTCAGATGCCTACAGAAGGGGTGGGCGTCTCTGGTGCATACGTGGCAGAGTTCCCCCAAGTCTATAAATGTTCTTAGAAGAAGATAACATTTGACCCAAGTTTGCCCTCCGAAAAGACAAGTGACAAGTCCTTGTAATTGACCTGGACACATTTACCACATAAAAAAATCTTTTCCTTGTGAAATAATTGTATATAACTATAATACAGTCAGAAGACTTAGAATCCATATCTACCTTGTAGGAGGTATAGAGTCTTCAAGTCAGTTGGTGAGAAAGGCAAACAGGACATTTTAAAGGTAATATGGTGGGAAGGGAGGGAGGGGCTAAAAGGTCAAGAAAAAAACCTAAAATATTTGTCAATGTAATAGCATTATTTTTTGAATCTATTATTTGGAATAAAACAGTGGAAAACTAGAACTGCTGTACATTCCTAGAGATAGTGAAGAATTGCTTATACATGTAGTATGTTGACTAGCCAATACATTTCTAAATTATTGTGGACATATTCCTGGGAAATAAGCCAACACTGATAAATAGGCTTGATGTTTGGAAAGTCTCTAGGACAGATCTAGGGATCATAGTATTATTAAATATGAAATTTAACACTAGAAAATGTAGTGCATTTGACGATACAAAAAAGACAAATTTTGAATTAAAATGTAAAAGGTAAATTAATGAGACTTTTTGGCAAATTATTTGCAGAAACACAAGGAATATTTCAGAAGTTGGAAAAATATATTTGGAAGGTATTCTGAGGCAGAGGAACTCATTCAAATCATTCTTCTGTGAATATTTTCTTATATATATGTATTCCAGTACCAACCATATATGTGGTATGCACCTCACGGATCCTGTTCCAAAAAGCTTAACCTAGATGGAGTCATTACATCAACTTTTAAGAAATTTTGGATCAGGCCAGAGGTGTATTTTTTGCCTGGTACTGGTAGTCTGTCCTTCAGTGTGAGTACTGTGCAAAGTTTGTGAGCTTTTTTGAAACATAGGTTTTTATTAAGAATAAGAACAAAAAAAACGAGAAGGCTATGTAGTTCACTTAAATAGACAGGTTCATTTTCTGTAAATGAGAATAACTTCTAACATCAGGCACTGACATTCGCATTTGTAAGAATCCAATTTCTTTTTTAAACCAGTTCATTTCACGATGTTTTAAATAATTCTAGGCAAATGTTAAAAACTCGCTTTAGAAAAAATAGTATTGTAACATTGATATTTCACTAATTTTAAGATAATCAGTGTGGTTATTGATTTCAATTGTAAATGGCATCTTTAATCTAATGTACTGGAAGTTTAATAAAGTATATAGTCAGTTTAACACTGACACCTTTTCAAGAAGATCTTAAGATAATTTACACACTACTTCATTCCCTTGAAGTTATAAGGGCTCAGTTATGTGTAAATTTTGCTTTTACAAAGCAAAGCATGTTATTTATTAATTTCATCAAGTCACATGTATGTTTTTCAGTTTTCACAAAATGCCCAAATCATAGCCTTTTAACTCTTACCTGTGATGATGAAGTCACGAAACTGAATGCCAAAATATCGGTTGAGTATTTCCCATTCAGTGAGAATCAATTGATGCAGTGCCTATTTGTCTTAAATGACATTCTCAGGAAGGCCATAAAGAGTCTAATTCTGCCTAATACTGAAGAGTCTCTCTTAATGACATGGTAGGCACGAAGTACAGGGATCAATAGAATTGATGTCCATAAGCCAAGTCCTGCTTCTTTCCCTTTCAGTACTGAAGAATTTCCATGGCTTCAGTTTTTTTCAGCCAAAATCTGTGGAAGGCTTGACAATTGCAGAGAAATTCTCTTAGTCATGACATTACCACATAGATGTTATGATGAAAATGCCTGAAATATTTAGCTAGTTACATCGATAAATTTGATTGTAAAATCATCTGCTACTCTTTGGTGCCCTCCATTAGAAAGTCCGCTTTCTCATTTGTCTGAATTTTCTTGCATTTAAGAGAGGTTTCAAGTCAAATATCTATCCATTAATTTTCAAAGCAGTGTGGTTTACATATGGTTTTGTTAAAATCTCAGGGAGGCTGCTGTACAGTACTACTTAAGAAATAGAAGCTGTAAGAAAGTGTTTTAAAAGCCCCCAGTTTATAATGCACTGAAGAGAAACAATTCCTCTGACAAATGCATGATATTTACAGTCAAATCACTTTGCAGCTAAAAGGGAAAAGCAGTAGCGTTTGCTAGAAAGCATCCCATTCCTGTTGTCAAGGCTTTAATAAAAATCACAGGCCTTCTGAAGTGATCTAGGGATTTTGTGTCTTGTGTTAGTTGCTTTTTGAACTATAATCCCAGTAATGAGCCAGTAACAAAACTCAGCTGTACATACGAAACTACCACCTATCACAGTCCTTTCAGTCTTAAATAGGATAACCAGAGCATAACTACTGTGAAGCCATACAATTATGAATTTCTTGAGGGGGAAAAAGGAAAGATAAGTGCACGGAAGTCAGCTCACACCAGTGCATGGGTGGCTGCAGCACGCAAAGGGTTAACAAGATTTTCATTTTAGATAGTTGCCGTAGTAACAATCAGGGAGCTCAGGCTGTATCTTTTCTATTTGTGGGGAATGTTTAGATTTACAGAGCAGCTCTGCTTATTATATATCTGCCTTGATTGCCGGATAAGGTTCGTTGATTAAAAACAGAATAAGATGCATTTTTATAATACTGAGGGAAACTGCCATCTCCCACCATGGCCCCATCGTGTATCACTCTTTGTCCGTGATCCTCTGTGCTCTTTGAGTGTGCTTTCTGCTTGTAAGATGCAGCTGTAAATCAAGTTTCACTTGAACTTTCCATGCAAACAGGCTGGTATCTCCTGTATACTGCATGTGGCGTGAGCTCGCAGTCCCGTAAGCAGCTTTCTGCTTTGCAAGGTTAATTTGGGCGATTGGTGCCCTAAAGCCGTGCTCCGTCCGGTGCTGTGTGCGAGCACTGCGTCTTCTGTTGTCTGTTGCCACTCGTTTTCGCTTGTTCGCCGTGCACGGCTTAGCGCGAAAGTTGGTGGGAGGTCGCCTCTGGTCCCAGAGGAAGAGGCCAGGCCTGCAAGCCTGTGGCGCCCAGCCCTTCCCGCTGAAACGAACGGGGCCATCAGAGGTGAACGGGCTCGGAGATGTGGCCGCTTCCCTTAAATGCGTAAACGGGACCTGAGCTGGTGAAAACTGGCTCATGCGTTCGTCATTGGTTTGCTTTGCGCAAAAGCATGCGAGTGCTTGCGACTGCCGTGGCTGGACTTGCGAAGGCCGCGGCGATCCCTGAGGCAGGGGGTTGGAATACTGCAGCATCTCGATGCCTGTCGCTGCGACAAGAGCGAGAGAAATTCTAGTACGAAGTTTTGCTAACTGCTTTCTGAGCTTTGATAGCCTGGACTTTTCTGATTCGGCCAATTTCAAAAGTTTTCGCTGGTTTAGGGCGCTTGAGTCTTCATACCACTGATGCCATCTGCAATGCTAAAGTGATAAAAGTTATGCAGGAAAAATTACCTTTTAGAATTAAAAGTCATCATTTGTGGCACTGGTCTGAGCCAGCAGTGGAACGGATTTCTAATTATTTACATGCAGTCTGTAGTGTGGAGGTACCCAGCATGATCCTTCTTATCCACTTCGAGTTTTCTTTTCATGGGAGAAAATTAGCCTGATTTTTATGAACGAGGTGCAAATTTATTGCTTTTCATTGATGCTCCCTACTTTTGAAAGGTGGAGCACTTGCATTTAAGGACCTTTACTTGGACTTGTGATCCTAAGCAGAGGCTCGATAGCTCTTGAGGGGACCCATTAGAGAGCATGGAGCTGGGCTGCTGCTATCCTGAAGTGCCTTCACCAGTCGACTGGGGACTGGCTGGAGTGTGACACTAATTTTCTGTAGCTGTGGACTGCAGAAATGGATCCATCAGCTCACTTGAAAGCAGGTAACATCAGTCTTTCTCAATACCCTCATTTCAGCCTCATATCAGGCTGTGGATAGCCAACGTTCCCAGAATCGGACATTGGTTCATAGTGAACTTCTTGATGCAAAAGACTTCAGAAATCAACTTCTTTCTTCCTGAGAAAAAGACCCTTTAAATAATCTTGATGAACTGTCAGCTTCTTTGTCTATTCTTACTTACTCCAAATGATAATTTTCTGAGTATCCTAAAATATGTTAAAATGGGAGAGGGATTATTTTTTATTCACTTTTATTTTCAAGCTATAATCATATGCCAGGTCCCTGTCACCCTTTTAGCCCTTCTTTTATGTGTAAATGTTTCACAAGTATCTGACTGAATTTTCCAAATAAAATACGTTTTCTTGGAACTGTATTTACTTATATAAAGTCTTTTACCCTTACACCCAGCTTCATTGTGTTCAAAACCAAAAGCCTGAAAATAGCATTCCTACACTACTTCTTTGTTTCCAGATTTTAAGATCTATTATGCATAGTGTAGAGCGTAATCATAATTATGCATTCATGATGATGTTTGTACTGGCTTAACTCAGGAATAGTGTGAGAAAGCTAATCTCGAAGCTACAGGCTGTTTTCCTGCACTTTAGATTCTGATCTGAGCTGTTTGTTGAGTCTTACTGGAACCAGAACCCCACATTCCCCAGTCCTGCTGCTGGACTCCTCACGATTATCTCCAGGCCCAGTGAAGGACCTTCACCCATTCCTTTCAAACTTTTTTTTAAATGTAAACTTGCATAGTTGCAGTTCTCTGTTATGCTGCATATAATCAGTACATTGAAGTAATTTAAATGAGAGCGGTGTTACACAAGTATGACACACAAGCTACAGAAAAATCAGGATCCCTTTCATCTGCCACTGGGCATTTTAGGGAACTTCATTTTCATTTTTATGTGAGAATAGGGAAAAAATCCTCATGCTTTTGGGGGGGGGGGGGGGAAATGACCTAGTTATATTCTTCAACTGGAAGAAAGTAACTCTGCCTGAAAAGCATAGGCGCTACTCTGCTCAGTTCACGTTCTTGGCCCAAACCTTCTGAAATCATAATAAAAATATGTAATCATCATAAATCCATAATTCAGTTGTGATAAAGATAATATTTACAAAAAAGAGCACAGAATTTTGAAAAATATTTTGCCTGTAATGCCCCTGTTAAGCTGTTATGCTATCAGGTTGTTATTTATTTAAAAATTTGTACAATTTGTGAAGGAATGGAAAGATTAAAAAACTGTAGAATACTGCATAGTGATATGATAATTTTAACCAAGCTCATTTTCATGTGATGCCAGTAGTAATATTTCATGGTTTTCTCAGTAGTAATATTTCATATTTTTTTCAAAATAAAAAATTTAAAATGAAGACATTATGTATATTTTATGGAAGTTTCCCCAGGTAAAGGAAATTTGATAAAATTCTGTCTTTGTTAAACAAGAAAATAAAAGTTATACTTACAAGTGAATAGAGAATAATCCAAAACTCTAGTTATTTACAAATTTTTCCATTAATATTTTTGTGTATGTGTAGGTTAATTCCTTTCAGTATTACCTGTAAACAAGAAATCTTAGAATAATATTGAAAATCGCTAATGGAACCTTGTTGCATTTTATTTTTACCATAAGCAGTCAAGAATCATGCATAATGCAACAGTGCACCAACCAACAGCATGTTCACAAAAGATAATTTAAACTTGCTTTTTTATGGACACAAGAAGCTGATTTTAAAGCCATTCCTAAGGAGACGCTCCTTGATTTTACATTATCCTGGGTGGGTGTTTCAGTTTCTTCCATTTACTACCATACTCTCTGGGTAAAAAATACCCTCATCTCTGCTTAATAGTGGTGGAATTTTCTACATAAAGATGTAAGGAGAAATTAGGTTTTAGCCCATAATTATATATTAAATCAGTGTTAAAATACAGTTGTAATCAAATCCTTTCATATCCCTAGGCCACACATTTGATACAGTACATTGGAAGGTCAGAATACTTAGCTGAGTATACACCCCTTGAGACTCAACAGATGCACAGATATGCGGCCTAATCCAAAAAACGCATTCATAAGTCTGGAAGATCAGAACTGAGCCTTAATTCTCTAAAGAACTGCCGCAATGTTGTGTGGTCCTTTCATCCAAATTAGAATGATTCATTATGTCTAGTCCATTAGCACCATCAGGGATAGGTGTGGGCCATAAAATCTGCATTAGGATTTCTAAATATGTCAAGGATAATCTTAAAATGAGATAAACTGTGATGTTTTAACTGAACTAAAAATAATTAATCAAAGTCATACATATAAACTTCTGCTTGTTGAGTTATGTGTTAAACTTGTTCTTCTACCTTAAATGATTGCCCTGTCTTTTTGCAAATAAAAAACCTAGATTTGAGACCTGGGCAGAGGATTGCACACTGGATTTATACTGTTACTTTAAACTACTCTGTTTTCTGTTGGTAAAGATAGATATGAAAAATACCTAAGAAAAACATGCTTAAAATTCTTTAAAAATTAGCAGCAAAAGCACAGAAGATTTTTTATATTCTCTAAGTCTAGGTGGGAGTTTTTATGTAATATTTTGTGTGCCTTCAGTGTGAGCACCACTGAAGTTCAAGTATTGTATCACATATCATCAAGACAGTAATACTATAATACCTATACCATGGTCTAAAATACCTTTGTATTAAATATTTATTTCATAAAGGCCTCAATATGTATTGGAAATATAATCCTAATAGTGCTGCAGTGGATAATATATTAAAAATATTGTAATAGTATATACAGAAAACTTCTCATCTTTCTCCTTTTTGATTTTGGAAAAAAATATGAAATTAAATAACATTATCTTTCATTGTTGCTAAAGCATGACCTTCACTTATTCACCTTTCATGAGAAAAACGTTCACTTGTCTAACATAACACATAAAACCTGCTATGTTTGTGGGTCTAAGCAAAGTGATAGTGATATATAATAACTGGAATTTATAATCAATAATTAACTACTAACTAATCTGTAGTTCTGTGTAATGGATTGTTTATAACACTCTTTCTGCATGGCCTTTTTTATTTTTGTATTTTTAATGGATTCCTCAGTTAAGAAATAAGTATATGCAATCCGTGGAATCTGGACTTCTGAAAATGAGGACTTGTCATCTATTCTGAGGTTAAAGCATGTACAAAAGAGAAAAAAAATCCAAAATTACTGCAGAACATAAATTAAGCAGAATCACACTGTACAACTAGGCCAATTTATAATAGGCATAGCGGTTATTGTAGGTGGTTTAAGTATATATAGTTGGACAGCGTGAACAGGCAGAATTTACCTATATGCAATATAAATACTTTTTTGTCTTCTAAAAACATTCTCTTTAATGGTCCTTTTGATCATCTAGAATATCTGTTGTCACATTTACCACCTCAGTCCCAAATGATTTTTGTGCAAAATAAGAGAGCACGTGTCAAATGATTAAAAGGGATTGACTGCTATTCCCTGAGTTTATTCTCAACATATCCAGTGTAAACTAGATGTTTGGAGAAATGCAGCTAAGTCATATTTAGTGGAACACTCATCTACTTAACACTAAAAATGATCAGCAAAAGTGAAGGGGATTATGCTGAAGCAAGTTCATTTGGAAAGTATTTGTGAGAAATATCAAAATGGCCTCATTAGTAGTAACGGAAACGTAATTCTCAATGTATACAATAATTTACAACATGGAGCATAACCCAGTAGGAAAAATGTACTGATAATTCAGTGTGAAAGTGTGCAAGAAGCACTGCAATATATCTTTTCTAAAGATAAGTTATATATAGTCTGATTTCATCTGTGCAGGTGCATGTCATCTCTGAAATAGTATTATCCAAAGTATTCAACTTTATAGTAGAATGAAAAGGTTTAAGTCCCATGACAGATACCTGAACACTAAGACTCAATTATGGTGGGCATATTACCCGCAGACATCAACTCATCAGAGCAAAGATAATTCACTTTGCATTGCAAAGTTTCAGAATATCCTTGTTAATCATATTTTGAATAATCCCAGTGCCAACTGAGTGTGGTTTCCTGGTGTTAGTCATTGTGTAAATGCACAGTGTATATTGTGTGTTGCCAAAGAATCTGAAGAACAGGACAGAGAATAATAGGAAGTGTATAACAAGAAAGCCAAGTCAAGAGCGATGGCAGGATACACTGCTGCCAGTTCCATGATATTTGGGAAGGGGAGGAGTTAGCTAGACTCCATCAGACTGGTAAAACCCGAGATCAAAGAAAGGGGAAGGTAGGAGGACAGGGCAGGAGAGGAGCAGCTGTGTAGTGAAGCCAAGGGGAAAAGACCTTATAGGATGGAAAGGACTGGAATAGAAAGGCCAGCAACACAAGCAGTGGCGGCAGAGGAAAGGCAGAGTGTTCAGACCCAGGTTTTGCAGCCTTTCCATTCCTGTTCCTAACATTTGGGTGTCACATACACCAAGAGCCCATGAGAGGCAGCTAGCAAGACTCACCAGGACCCTGAGCTAGGACTAGGAGTCCAAACTCCATGAACCAGAACCTGGATTAACTATTTTAAACATAAACTCAACAGTTCTGGGGCAAAATTTGAAAATAGGTTCCAAAGGTATTCCAGACAAAAAGAACATAAAAATATATAAATAAGTATATTGTTTTTTATAAATTTTGAGGTTTTTAAGATAATTTTGTAATTTTGTAACTTACAATTTTGGATGACTGATCTTAACAGTACTTTATGCTGGACATATTTTATATGAATGCCCATTATCTTTCCATGAATACCACTACCTTTCCTAAGTTGTGAGGCTATGAGTTTCACTCTGCTTTTGCCTGTATATTCCAAGTGAAAGGGCAAGTCTTTTACAAATAGACCTTGAATGTCCTGATCCTGGCTGAATTAGGCTTCTCCACATGCAGGAACTGGGAAGTGAACCACAAAAGTTCTCTCACAGGGGTCCATTGAAGCCTTTGGCACACAGAGTGGGTGAGAAGGACCACTGTCAAGATGAGGAAAGATGGGCCTGCAGACAGCACTGGGAGGCTGAACTTCTGCAGTCCTAGATGTGCCAAATGCAGATGTGGCTTCCAAATATATCACATTTCCAGCTCTCCTAAGATTTGTAATTCAGTGCTGAGCTTTGTACTTAGAATTTTTTAAAGATCTCAGAGAGGCACCATTATTTACTGTATCCTCATCTTCAGACTAAAGCAACAAGCTAAAGTTGCTTTCTGTGACAACCATTACTTTGTGCCTAAGTTACAGTGAGATTAGACTGATGTTTATTTTATTGATGGAAAAGAATGCATTCTGGCTAGGTAACATGAACAGATTTCAAAATCTGTCTTGTATTTAGGTTGCATTACGGACATTCGTTGGCAGGCATATTTGATATTAATAAAGAATTTGAAATCATATTGAAGTCATGACAGTGTTGGAAAGTAGTAATAGACTTAGGGCGTGTTTTTTTGATTTAGTATTTTCTTTGGTCTGCTTTAGGTTTGTGGATGTATGGCAAAATGTATGTTCAGCTTTGTCACTTGACAAGTGATGATCTCCTGGGGTAAACAGCAGGGTTTCTCAGTTAAAGGGAATCCCAGCTGTCTTTTGGGATTCCATCTGTGTGTACATTTCTCCCCCCCCCCCCCCCCGCCCTTTTTTTTCCTTTTTGTGTTTGAAGCATTTAAAAGCTTTGGTTTGGCCACAGCCTCCTCAAATATTACCAATTCTTTCCTTCTACTATCAGTACAAAAAGCTAAAGAGACTCGACGTCCTCTTCAGAAAAGTGGAATCCCAAAAGAAATAGCAGCCAAATATAATACCCTGTAGACCTAGAATGGTGCAGGCTTTTTCAGAACCAACTGGTCTGCAGGTGCAATGATGCACCTGATGCAGTGCTAAATAAAGAGAATTGAGAGCCCTGGATGTAGGGTGGCATGAGGACCTCCTCCTACTTTTGCCAAGGTCCTGGGAAGTAATATCAAACCCTCTTTCTTTTCTCCATCATCAGTTTCATGGCCCATCACAAGCAACGATTTCTCTCTCTTTCTTCTGCCAGTTATCAGGGAAGCTGCAGAATCTGAACCTGAAAGATGGTCCAGCAGATGACTGCACACAAATAAACAGCAAAATGGGGGCCTATGTCTGTTCGCACATTGGGTTGGTTGGATTTGTGTGTCTTAGGGTTCAGTGAATTTGTATCCAATTATATGATGAAGAAATTATCGAGGCATCAATGTTAATGTACATTTCTGCTATTGCTCACTGTAGAGCGAGTGAGCCCTTGGGAGCCCTTCCCAGCTGGGCTGCTTTGATGAGCTCTTGCCGTGTTGAGTACGGCGACTGCTGTACTGAGAGGTGACCTTCCCCTCTTGAGAGGGGAGCTTCTGCTGTTCCAGCATGTCAGCGGGTACGTCAACCCTGTGACGGTCAAATTGAATTTAAATTGAATTTTCAAGTAGCCTCCCTGGGTTGCTACGAACCAGTATTAACTGGTATTTTACTATCCCAGACTCACACCTGACGGCACTTGAGGTATATTTACAGCTCTCCTCCCAGTACAATGTTGTCCTTAATTGACTGTAGAAAGTGAGACTGTACTGAGGGGCACGAGAACGTTCTCTAAGGGCATGAAGACCTTTTAGTAATCTTCTGTATCGCTTGTGGGAACTCAGATTCTTTAGAAGATTTACAGTGAAAATCTGTTTGAGGGAACCAGAAGAGAATTGGAAACAAGGCCCCTGACTATCTTCAGTCTCCAGCAACTTTCCTCTCTTTTGGTGAGGGTAATTTAAGGAGGTAGCTTTGACATTAGAGAGGCCTGTACTGATTGAAGGGGGAAAAAAAAAGATTAGAAAAGTAGTGATTTTTCAGTGAATAGTACATCCCCTTAAATAATGCTGACCACTTTTTGGAACAGTGTGCCTGGGACAGTACAGTCATGTCACAGTGACTTACTGAACATTAGCTTAGTACCTATTACTTGCTCTTACACAGCTTCGTAGAAAACAGCTAGCAGTGATGAGCATCCCTTTCCTGACATGAGAATTTCATGGATTTCAAACAACTTGTTCATGCCATATTTCCCTTCAGTGTGGGGTTTCCTCAAATTTTTGCTGGGCCACACACATCATATGTTAGAAATCTTTGCAGGGAAGAGCCCATCTAACGTTAGCTTGTCAGCACTGATTCCTTTTAGCTAGAGTGCAAAACTATTTTCAGCCCACTGTGTTGGCTATTTTTAGCTCCATTAACCTCTTGACTGAATATAAACATTTATTGAGGGTTACCTCCCTTGTTTGTCCAGTTGCTTCAAAGGTTAGTGAAAAGTGGATGCCTGCTTGACCTCTTTTATCCTCATTAGCTGATTCTAATTGTTCCCTGAGAGATCATAATTTTGACCCTGTTTGTCCTTGTCAAATTTGTCTGGTTATGGCATGTAGGAATATGAAGACTTTAGCAGAAATAACATTTTCAGGTAAACTCATCTACCTAGTGTAAAGAAGTGAATGATATTGCAATTTTGTTATATGCCATCATTTCCAAAATTTGAGGTTCCAGTTATACAGTCCCATGTCACGGACACCCAGTTTAGCTGATCCCTATTGCTATTACTTGGGCTGTAGGCGGAATGCTCTGGTAAGCATCTGAGTAATTTGTAGCAGTTCTTTTGGAGGGAGAAATAGAGTTTAATGTGATTTTTGAAGTCTTATTTTTAAGCAGCTGTGATATTGTTGCTACTGTTTCATGGAAAATTTTGGAACAGACTGCATTTGGAATTATTAAGGAATGTTAGGTTGATTAAGTCAATTGTCAATTAGTTTTTAATATTTAAAAGAACATAAGAAGCCACCTTTCTTAGGCTGGAGATACTCCTAATACACTGTAAAAAGCCATAACATAAAGCAGTTAAATTCTCCCACATTTTAAGAATGACCAACGAATGTTACCTTAAAACAAATACATCTTCTGAATCAGCGTGATTTTCCTAGTACACTCTGAGAGTCAGAGCATTACCATACTGTACTTCAGGTGGGGTGGTATCCCAGAGGTAAAGAGCTATCATGAAGAACATTTTGCAATGCCAGAAGCCAAGAAAGCCCTTTTCATGTGCCTTGGTGGAACTCAGCTGTGGTTGTATGATCAGGGCAAAGGACTGGGCAGGTCTCAAATAGTTGTCAGATAGACAGGTCCCAGACTTCTCAGGTTATACCAGCACCTTAAATCCCACAGACACTTAGTGCAGATTAGAAAGTACTGGTGTAATGCGCTCAAAGCACAATATTCTGCTTTACAAGCGGGTTGCCGCATTCTGCACCAGCTTCAGCTTTCAAATGGATTTAAAATGTAGCCTCAGGTATAGCGCATTGCAGTAGTCTAATCTTGAGGTGATAAAGGCATGACTGATTTAACCATAGCTTCTTGTTATCTTGGACTGGGGTCTTTTCATTTTAACCATTTTAGGGAAATGGCCTTTCTGGAATCAGCAAGCTTGCTTCAATTCTTACTATGTAATAAGCCACAACAAGAACACGCCTTTGTCACTGGTGAACATCTCCTGTGAACGCGTGAACCTTACAAAACTCCAGACCCCCAAGAAATGCTGCCATGGTCCATAACAAGCGTGCTGACTCATCTCACAGCTCATATAATATGCCTCTGAGGTACTTCAAAGAGAAGTCATTGCCTGTCTCCCTTAGTTGAGCTGCCAAGCTTTACAAGCAGCCAGGGCCTTGTGAAGTTTTGCTTTCATATTAAAAGAAGTTTATTTACATATCTGTACAGCTTGGAAGCAGAGCTATGGGAGAGTGGGAGATTCTTTAGAGGTGTCCACCAGCTCTTCTTGAATAGCAGAGCTGTGAAAAGAAGCACCCTGTTTCTCCTCCTGCCTGTCTCTAGCACGTAGTAACCACTCACAGCTGCTGAACTGATTACAAGTTTTACTGCAAAGCTGATCTGGAAGCTAATTTAGTGGTCTCCATTTAGTTTCTTAAGTTTCATGCAAAACTGTAAACAGGAGACTGCAACGTGGACTCACATCATGACTCCTGGTGCTCAGCCTGCCTGGTATTGCAGAGACTCAACATCAAAACAGATGAGGCTCCAGCCTTGTCTCCTGTTTTTGTCTAAAACCAGGAGCAGTGACATGGGACTAAGCCTTCAATTTATTGAAGGAAAAATTAATCTCCAAGAGAAAATCATACGATATCTCTGTATCTCGTTTCTTGCTCAGTAATATGTGGTTAAGTGTAATCTTTTCCCTTTCATTTTGTTTGTCCTGTCTATGTAGATAGTGTACTGTAGCCACCTCAGTGCAAATATTAACACTCCTACAGAAGGGAGGGAAATAAAGAAATGTCTGGGAAGAAGAACCAGAAATAGGAATTAGATCTTGTAGAAAATTAAATAGATGTCATCTTTTACACTCAGTAGAAGTTTTTTGTTTCTTTTTCTAGCTTGGCATCCTGCTTAAAAAAAAAAAGTTTGAATATTTGAATCATGTATAGCATGCTTGGAAAAGTCCACTGCCGGAATAGTATTCCACTATCAGTTGATTATACTTGGGATTACCAGAGACTAAGAGCAAATTTTTATGTGAGTACAAAAAAGACATTAATGGCTTGACTGAAATGGCAGTTGGGGAAATTCAGCATGTGGGAGGAACATGCCTTGGTCTTCCTCTTATTGCTTGGCAGCCACAGTTGCTAACATTGGTTCTAAAGCTTGTAATTTTTGTTCTTTAATGTAGGTATGATTTTGAGCTACGTGAAGGCCACTTTTCCTTGTTTCCAAAGCAGCCTTATGTTGTTTCAATGTAGGTGAAACTAAAAGTTCAGACTTTTCTCTGTTAGGAGACAGAGAAGATATTTTGATTATCTTCCATCTTATTTCTTGCTGATCTTTCTCAGTTCATGCCTCATTTATATCATAAATTTCTTTATAGCTGACATGTAAGTAATATGTACTGATTTCATAATTGGAACTATCGGGCTTCTTGACAATTTATATATGAAAATAACCAAATTTAAAAAAAAGTCATGTTAACTGGCCAATAAGAACATGGCTTTAAATTCAGATTTCAAACCCATGCAGTAGAGATGACTCTTGTAATATAAAACTTCACATAATCAAACACACTTTCTGTTATTTCTGCACTTCCTGTACAAAAAGCAATATCAGAAAGCGAGACGTCATTTCTCTCTTTTCCATATTTATACATTAAGTAGGTATATTGTCACAAGTTTTCACATTCCTTTTTACTAATTTAATCATTTTATCATTTAATCATTTATGTCTGGGTTTTTCCAACACTTCTGAAAGATGAATAATGCAGTATAGTGGAGTACATATAGAAAAAGTACAAATTAATCATTTATATAAAAATGCAAAATATAAAATAAAAATTAAACAATAAATACTGTATTTGATAAAACAGTATTAGAGAATGGAAGGATCAAAAACAACTGAAAAAATATGAACTGTGACGTTCAATACACAACATCTTATTCAAGCATCTTTATCAAAATTTTGATGTGTAATAGTATGCCCTTATGTGAATAAACTGTTTTAAATAATATCTTATTTTCAATAGCTCTTTTCCTGCATATTCTGGGAATGTAATATGTGCTATGATAACTTCATTTCTGGAACAGTTTTAGGTAATAAATACAGCCAGAGCATCGGGAATCTCTGTGTGAATATATGAATTTCTATGTCTTGATATTTTTGAACTCATTTAATCATGTAGATATCACAATAGAATGTTGCAGAAGCCAGCAACAGTGATGGAATAGAAAATAATAGAACAAATTCTCTTATAAAAGGTTGGAATGTCTTGCACAGGATTATATCTCAGATAAAAAAAGGGTTACTTTGTGACTTTTCTATTGTACTTTGTACTCTGTTGTGGTTTTGTGTTTGGTACGGAGAGCAAGAGCGGTGAATGTTAGAAACTTAAGTGGCATTTCAGTACTACTTACTGAAGGACAAAGTCAGGATTACACACAGGTTTTTTTGCCATTTGATTAATAAAAGGAGTTAAGAGAAAATAAGTTTGAAGTTTCTACCTTGTCTCCTCAAATACCAAATTCTCTAAATATATCATCCAAAATATACGCAGGAGATGGTTTTGTTAAATGTGCATCTCCTTGCTTGTATGCTTCACAGAGCAATGGATGTCATGCTTTACTTCTCTACACTTGAATTTATTCATATAACTTCTTTTACAGTGTTTCCAGAGACAAAGAGTAGTGCATCATTAGCATTATTATTATTTCAACCATAGTAAAATCGCACATCAAAACTTAGCAAAAGGCAAAACTTACATTATCCATTCAGAACAATTTCCTATGATAATACAAATGTTACCCAGGACAGATCTTTGAAATGGATACTGATTCTTTAAATTCTTTCCTGTCTGTTTCAGGAAATAGTGAGATCCTGTTGATAATGAAGTACAATGTGGCTAAAGTTCACTTCTAAACATTTGGCTCTTTGCTGTGAAAGTCATCTGCATTCCCTTTATAATTCAGAGCCACCAGAGATCTGCTTAATCTTGGAGATCTGATCCAATATCATTCGGAAAAATCCTTGATAATAGTTCTACCATTCAAATCAATGAAAGAACTAAAGCTTACTGCTTGTGTCTTCTTAAAAAAAAAAAAACCCTGAAGCAGGGGAATAAGACCTTGGCTTATGGGTTTGGAGATTTTGTTGTTTGCAAATAAAATGATGATGATTATTATTATTCAAGTTCTTAATCAAGGCAAGCAAATGGCATCTGTTTGTTATCATCCTTCCTACAGAAGACAAAGGCTTCAGTCCCTATGGTACTGACTGCTGGCCCCAAGTGGTTGCTGGATGTGACTTGGCAAGGAGTAGAAGACAACAAAAACAACTGCATTGTGTACAGCAAAGGTAAACACAAGCTGATTTTTCTCTTACTTTTGCAAGGTATTAGCATCAAAATATACCTATTGCATAATAGTTAGAGACATGGACTAGTTCTTTTCTCTTTTCTTTTTCTTTTCTTTTCTTTTTTCTGTTCTTTTCTTTTTTCTTTTCTTCTTTTCTTTTCTTTTTTCTTCTCCACTCCTCTCCTCTCCTCTCTTTTTTCCTTTCCTTTCCTTTCCTTTCCTTTCCTTTCCTTTCCTTTCCTTTCCTTTCCTTTCCTTTCCTTTCCTTTCCTTTCCTTTCCTTTCCTTTCCTTTCCTTTCCTTTCCTTTCCTTTCCTTTCCTTTCCTTTCCTTTCCTATTTTTTCAAAAGCCAACACAGTGTGTGTAATGTACTAAATGTTTCACAAACACAGAGGGACATGAGCTGACATAAGACATACCATCCACTTCTCTCTGAGACTTAGTGCCTCATGGGAAACCTCACATCTGTAATTATACACTTTAAATAAGTGAATTCTTTCTGACATTTTATATGACATAGCAGATTGCATTTTTGCATGTTATATTGCATTGCCGATTACTAATTGAAATCTTAGTTTATAAGAAGGATTGGACTACTATGATAAAAATGCATGTCAGCATGATAACAGAAGATAAGTGCGACTAGATTTCAGGGTTGTTACCTTTGACATTGCAGTATCCAGGGTCATTCCAGTTTCTGTGTGGCAGCAGGATGTGATGATGCTTCACTGTAATGTAGTGATTTACTGAAATGCATATTGTTTCTGTTTTACATGTCAGACTTGCTCAAGTGAATATAAGGTTTTATGAGATATCCTCCCCCCAACTTCCCCCAAACAATCCACATCTAAGCTACTGCATCCAACAGCTATTTTGGCTCAGATGCGAAGGCATTGAGTTCAGTCCATAGTACCCTGGACTATGCACATTGCTGTTTAGTCAGTCATTGTGAAAGCTCTGTTCATGTGGTTATAGTATCATTACGGCATGTTATAAAAGCTACTTGAATACACGGAATAAGAATAACCAATTTAGTGTAGCTGTTTTTGGCATTCCCACTGAAGATCAGGTTGCAAAACTATGACTTTCCTTCCCAGTATTTCAATCGCCAAACTCAGCACTTTGTGAATACTTCAGAACACATGCACTGTTCTTGTTTAATTTGTTTTAGGTTTTATTTCTAACCAAACAGACCTACTGAGATCAAAGATTTGTTTGCTGAGGCAACCTAGTGACCATTTCAGCATACAAGCATCCAAGCAAATAAGCACCCATATCAATATATTAACATACAAAACACTAATCATAACATCAAAGACTCCTAAAAACTTACTAGAAACAATTACAACTTGTTCCTATAATCATTGCAATTTATACACTTGTAAGAGGATTGCTTTTAAACTGCCATAAGCCTTTGAAAGTTGAAACGCTGAAAACAGGGAATTTGCATGTTAAAAATGAGTTGCACACCAGGGTCTTATAAATTCTTTCTATTATAATTACAGAATGCCAACACATTCATTTTGCAACCTGAAACACCTGCAGTACTAGAGAACTGGGTTCATATCTAAAAAGGGCTGAGCTGCCCTTCCTTTGCAGCTTTCTGATTGCTGCCCAAGTGAAAGAAGTTGCAAAGTGTTCTGAGTATAATATAGTGATGCTTTTTTCATGGATCCAGAACTGCAATTTGCTATTCATAGTATTGAATGCAGTTCATAGGCAAACTTTTCTGCAACTTTCTTTTTAA
Organism: Dromaius novaehollandiae; assembly: GCF_036370855.1. Classification (NCBI taxonomy): domain Eukaryota; kingdom Metazoa; phylum Chordata; class Aves; order Casuariiformes; family Dromaiidae; genus Dromaius; species Dromaius novaehollandiae. The sequence continues at coordinate 141,728,129 of NC_088099.1, read as the reverse complement.
TGTAATGAGAAATCACTTTCACGCCAAAACACAGCTTCTGAAAATTCCCATAGGATGATGTCTTATCAAGTATTATATTCTTGCTGTAATTATAATAATACTTAGCGCATATATACCACTAAGACTTTTCATCTTCAAAGTACTTTACAAACACTGACTAATTCATTATACAGTTTCAGTGCTACCTGTGTGATTGAATCTATTGAAATATGAACTTTTTTTTCAAATACTAAAAACTTTCTTCAGTTTTGTACAACCTAACTGGAATAAAATGGTATTCTTTTCATTCAAATATGCTGCATTTTGTTGTACTAATGATGCTTGTTATTTTAGTACTTGGTAACAAGGTATTGTGTGATGATTGTATAGTGTTCAACATAATTTCTGATACCTATACTACTACAACACAATATGTAGATGCATATTTTAATGGAAGTGAACCATAATTGATAAATACATGTTAAATACCTGCAGTTTCACTAAAAGAATGTGGGAAATAAGTTGCAGATGTGCTTTATCTTCACTACATTCTGTTCATCTCTTTGCACTTTGAGTTGGTTGTTCTGTTGTTCATGAAGTACCTACACTTGCCTTGAACCCTGTTGGGATTTTTGTACTAGAAAGATTAATTGGTTTGGATCACAAAACAATGTCAAATAGAAGATGGTAAAATAAATAAATACAATAATGTTTCTTCCTTCAATTTGTATCTCATCATTCCAGGTTACATTGCCTTGATTTGTGTTAGCTTTCTGTCTCCTATAGTGCCATTACCTCTAATGAAATGGTGTCAGCTGGCATGAAGTTGTAATTCAATGTTATTTTGCAGTTGCATGTGTATAATTTTGTTAGTTTGTTTAGCAATACATTGTTATTTCTGAAGGCAATTAGCTGAACAAAATGTGTGGAATTGTACATGTACATGATTCAGTCACCTGGGAGCTGTTTTTCTCACTATATCCAAGATAAGATGAGTAGACTAAATTGGCAGATTTCTAAGAGGAAAATAAGTTGGAGAATTGGCTAGCATTAAATGTTACTGGTCAATCAGTTCCTGACTTGGAAGTGCGTGCCATATTTCTTTTTAGCTTATTATGGTGATACCTTTGAGAACAGAATTTTCCTCAGACCTTTCGCGAGAGCATAGGAATGTCATCCTGACTTCCAGTTCCTTAGAAGCTGCAGGCACTGTAGTCACCCCCTTATTGCACATGGAAGAACCACAGGGAGGTTTTCAAAACTGAAAGAGGAGATCAGTATGTAGTTCCTACTGAAAGTGAATCTGAGACAGCCAGCTAACTCCCTATTTGCCTTTAAAACTCTCCATAATATTTTCACTATGTAAGTAAATATGAAAAGTGTGTGTATATATATGATGCACATATATAGGATTGCATTGCTATGTCTACACAGTGGAATCTCAATTCAGCTTTATATAAATTTGTAGATTAAGAAACTTTGGTTATTTCAATTCATGCATCAGAGTACATTTAGGGTGAATAGCTATGAAATAATTATTCAACATTCAAAATTAATTTTATTTAGTCTAGAATAACTTATTTCTATCTGTAGTCTTTAAACCTACATTTCAGCAGCACTAAGACAAATTAGAAAAGGGAAAAACAGCTCATTAGTAGCCCTTTTTACAAGCTCTGATACAAGCTGGTTACATTCATGATGTGTCATTATCCCCCTTTTTTTTTTTTTAAAGGAAACTTTTACAACTATAATTACACAAAAAAGCATGCTTTTTGTTTTAATATTTGTATCAAACTTCTCTCATGTCTTGAAAATAGATTGTTCAGTAATTTAAGAGATCTCCTAGATGTAGTACCTGAAATTTTAAGACAGATTTTAGGAACTGTACTTTATACAGATTTATAAATATGTTCCTTCAAAAGACAGAGAGTTTCAGTAATTCAAGATACAGATGCATTTGAAGGAAGTATTCAGGCATGAACTGTATGTTCATCGCAACTTGACGTACTTGAAAAACATTCATGCCTGACATAGAATTGTGCACCAGATTTGGTAAAGCTGTAAAACCAGAGTTAGGAGTCCAACGGCAACCTAGGAAGGGGCTGGGGTATTAACTGTAAATCTTCCACTGGGAATGTAAGGGATTTAAAAAAATGAAATAAGACTGAACAGAACAGAAGCAGAGTAAAAAAATGCAGTTGCCACAGACTGAAAAACATGCTCATATAACACGCATTTTCATAGATACTATTTAAACCATTTATGTGAAATGTATGGATACCGTATGTTTAGTGGCATTGTTAAAACAGGGTGCCTGTACAAATATTTAGCTGTGGGAATTATAAAAATCATAAGGCGATTAAGTTAGCTAGTTGTGAAATTCCAATATTGCTTTTTAAATGACTTCAGGATATAGGAGGTGCTAAGGTTATTATCTGTTATCAGGAATACAGCGGAATTGTACGACTGGATAATAACTAAACAACTGACACAATGTAAAATTACATTATCAGTGTGTTAAAACAAAATTGCGCCCTAAAGGAGTCTACATGCCAGCTCAGAGCTGCAGTGTAATTATGCTTAACTCTGATAATTAAAATACAACGGAGATCAACAGAATCATTTTCATTAAGAAAATTATTAATGATGGTGGTATAACAGTAATTGATTGCAGAGCACCACAGGATAACTCTGTGCAGGAAAACCAACATGTTTAATATATGTCTGGGACTATTTGGTTGTGTTGCCTAATGCTAAGCGTGCTTAAAGTTCAGGTGGGAGCTGCAGCGAACATTTTGTGCCGGAAACCGAAAATGGCTGCTTTTAAACCGGCGGTGGGAGGGCAGGGAGGTGCCGGCGGACGCGGGCGGGCACTGCGATGGGCCCCCGCCAGCCCCGCACACCTCCGCGGCGCTTCCTGTTAGGCGGCGGGCGGTTTTGCATGCGTCTTAGTGATTTACTGCGGTGATTTCCTTCTCGGTCTGGCCTCCCTGAGCAGTTTATGCCCTTCGTTATTACTGAGAGGATGCAGCCGGCGGGAAAAGAAATGCTCTCACCCTGGTGCTGTTGCAAGTGCACCGATGAAATGTTCGTAAGTGATTCTGCGGGTGATACCGTTAATTGCCCCCCTGGTATTGAAACGTGATGCCGAATGCCGCAAAAAGCCTCTATTCCTCCGTAAGAGAAATCACAGTCAGTGCCCTCTGAGAGACTATAACCAAATCCTAGCTAGAAAGGATGTTGCCTAAGGGTAAGAACCAAGAATTCTCATTTTCTTTTTGTGAGCACAAAAACAGGGGGAAATATTCTGGGGAGTGATTCTCCACCTAGCTAAGCAATGGGTGCTTGTTGTTCAAGCAGATGTTACTTTTGAAAGCTGCCCAAAAAAGTCTATTCTCCAATCACAATGGAGAACAAGCCTGCTAGGGTGGGTTTGCAGGATGAGATTAGTTAAAATGACAGCTGCCCACACTGAAACTGTGTCATGTAGCTAATTTATAAATAGAAACTATGAAAGAGGCAGCATACATGAGAGGGCAAAGCAGAAAGCAGGGCACCAGGTGTTGTAAGCACAGGTCTACGCTCAGCTCGGTTAGCACTCGCCGTGGATGCGCTGGCCAATCGTTGGTGTATTTTAAGTCGATAAATAACTAATTGTTTTCTTACTTCACTAGTACTCAGGGTGAGTTAATTAGCTAATGCGTATGTCATGCTTTGAAGATACAAATGCTGCAAAAGGGTGTTGTGCCATTACTACTAAGAGTTGAAAGTAATTTTAATTAATATTGCATATTTAAAGTAAACATCTAGTCTGTTTTTTACCTTTATAGAAAAAGGTCATTGCTTTAACAGAAGGATTTTAATTTTTTTCCTTTAATGACAGAGAACTGCTTTTCTCAATTGTTCTATGAGATCCTTGATACTGTTTTTTCCCCTGTGAGTGAGTTTCAGCTTGTAAATACCTTTTTTTTCCTTTCAATTTCGAGCAATGTAATGGTATCTTGCTCCAAAGACATATAACATCAGGGACCCTAATGAGGCACGGGTCAAACATTAGAAGGGGTTTAAACACTGCTGCATTAGGATATGAGTATATTTTGTTTTGGGTCAGATAATAAATTGTTTGATAGGCCAAAGTTTAACTTAGGGCATATATTTCAGACTGCAAGGGGCTTTCTTCCACATATTATGAAAGCAAATTCTGTGAATTTGGTTCATCTGTTGCACATGGGCAGCAAGAGCACTGCAGGAGCTGCAGCAGGCATGTGAGTCCCTGTGGATGCCTCCATGAGCTGAACAAGGTGCTGAAGCCTTCAGTGGTGCTACAGATTTTTGTTGTCCTTTATTTATATGTCAGTGGACTGTGTGGATAATGTGAGCTTTTATCAAAATGCATCTGAGGCTATGCAAATATCAAAGGTCCATGGAAAAGCTTCTTTTACACTTATTTCTCCATGACAGTGAAGACTATAAATTATTTCTCAAGAGAAGTAATGCTTTCATAAAATAATATTGCAACAGCACCTAAATCCTCCTCAGTAGTCGCCACCTTGAGTGGGACCCTCTATAATCCACCGTCAGGAACAAGTACGGAAATGTGCCCTCACAGTCACTGGAAGAGTGTCTCATACATACAGACATACATAAAAGCACGATCAGCAGGAAAGTAGATGGCACCATTCCTGTTTGGTTTTGTAGGGACCTTGAGTGGGCAGGATGCCTAATGAAACTATTGCAAACAAACTAATGCAAATCAGTTTTGCTACTTTCTTCCCTGGCTGCACAAGAAGACAAGATTTTTCCCCCATGACTATTGATATTTATTGCGTGTTGATAGCAGCCACAGTGTTCTGGATTTAATTAAGACAGGAGAGAAGGAATGATCCCAGCCTCAAAAAACTCACCAAGCAAAACGGAAAGACTATACTGTTTCCTCCTTTTTGTTTTATACCTGTGCAAGTAGATCCAATGGGGGATTATCTGCTTTAGGGAGTTTAGAGGCCAGGGCCTTTTAGATGATCTTAATTATCTACCAGAATAAGGTTATTTTGTGCATCTCTACTGAATTTCTGTAGTATTTATGTAATAGCATAAACGTAATTATTACATGCCCTCTACAGTCTAAGCCTGTAGATAATAAAAGGAAGATCACAAGAAATGTGGCTGCATTTCTCTTTTCAACATGAAAATGCTTCAGTTCATTGTTAGTGTATTTCATTCAAATAGCAGACAAGTGATGTTTTTAGGTTGTTTTCATTAAGGTAGTATATGTACCTTTTTTTTTCTTTGCTCTTCTTGTCTTTTATTTTGTCATTTATTTCATGCTTTGAAATTTGAATTCTTTTTAATTTGCGGAGGAAGAAATAGGCAGAATACTGACGTGATTTCCACAGAATGATACATTTTGGGACTGAAGCTGTAAAAAGCTGTAAACTAACATGTTAAGTTGAACACTCACTTATTAAACATACTAGGGATGGAAAATAAGTCCAGTCTGTATTTCTTACTGGGGCCTAGTGAAAAGAAATACAGCTTCAACATTCAGACCCATTTGCAAAAAATGCAAGTATCAAGCAGAGATTTTTGTTTTGGTAGTGTATTTGCCCCCCATTTTTCTAAGTTGATCGCAGTAGAATTGATCATTTTGAGATCATTTTTAAAAAATGTCATCATTATTTTCAGGATATGACATAGACACTAAAGGTGTTTCATTTTTTTTAATTAACTTTATTTTTATTTTTTCAATCTGTTTTGCTAAATAAATACTGAGGCCTGCAGTAAAATACAAGCCTCATGGCCCCTGTGGCTCATGGTAGTGTTGCCTCTCTCATCTTCCCTGCAAAACAGAGGGAAAGAAAAAAAGCCCCCAAATTTGCTGAGCCACACATTTCAAGTTGTCGACAACCCCATCCATGAGAAAACAGAAGAAAATATATATGCACTCTGTCCTGTCAAAAGGCTTTCGCCTTATCTTGAGAGACTGTCAGGGCAGGAACATCATGGAATGGACAGGAGTCTATTAAATTAATAAGCTGCTGGATGGTGTCTGGAGAGTTATGATGCTCCATAAATCCAGTCTGATCATGGTGGACAAGGTTTAAATCTGCAGACTTCTAATACACATCCAGTTCCTGTATTGGATTTGAAGTTTTGTGCTGGAGACACAGAGATAGTCCTGCAGCTTGTGAATTAAGATTTATCATTTTTTCATACTGGTTTTTTTTTTTTTCCCCCGCTTCTTGACAAAAATGAAAACACCTTAGGGATCCTGGCAAATGTTACTGCTTGAAATGAAAGAGCTGTTGTCAAGGTGAAACCATGACCTAGAAGCCTAAAATCAAACCTTGGTCATTCTTTTCGCCAGCTCCATCAGTGCTGAGTGTAAAAGGTCTATATGGAAGGAAACATGGCTGGATATATCTGCAGACTGTTTTATAGGAATTCCTGCCAAATATTCCTACTGCATATTTATGACACAAGAGAAACTAGTGATGGCAGGTGTGCCATGTGAAAATGAAAGGGAAAAAAATCTAGAGATATGTTCTTCAGCCATTATAGGTGGTTCTCTGTATCACCAACAGCATGATCTAAGGCTGTATCTGATGTCTAAATATATTAAGCCTGGCAGTAATAATTAAGGGAAGACTCTCCCATGATGTTCAAGGTGCTTAGTTTCCAGGAAAATGTGTGTGAAGTGTAATAGTAACGTCGATGTTGACTGTGTAGTGCTAAATAACTGCCTGGAACAGAATCTTGAAATCATTTTGAGAGTATTTTGTCTCTAGCTCCTTACAAAGAAGTCAGTTACGATCACACAAAGGACAAAATTGAGGCCTCTCGTTGTCCACACCTAATCGACATGCGGGCTTGTGATTTATTATTGGGTCACCAAGCTCATAGTCTTGGTCCCCTGGAGACTCAGGCAGGTGATTGGTGTGTTCGCTCACACAGCCAGTGGCACAGCTGGCACTGCTAACTTCTCAAATGCTCTAACAACGTATTGGATCTTATTTAATTTATTTACCGATAATACTGAGAATCTGTGTTACTTTTAAAAGCAATCTGGGCTTATTTTTGTTCTCATTGTTAAATTAGGAGCTTAAAGAGATTTCTTGACATTAAAAAGGTATAAAAACATTGTGCATGTTGAAAGAAATGAATAGCTCCTTTTGCAAAAATGAGGAAATTCTAATATGTGTTCTAGGCTCAGAAAAGTAGATTCAGAGCTGAAAGCAATTGAAACAGCACTTCCTGGTGCATAGGCTTGCTTAAAAAGAAATTGTGATCAACATGTAACCCTCGCTCACGCTCTTACATGCATCTCCATCCATTGTCTTCTGGAAATTACCTAACGACTGCTGCCAGAGATCATGTGTGACTGCATCCTGACCTCTCCATTGATCCTTGGGATCTGTCTGTATCCTCACTTATCCAAAGATCAGTTTCCCCTTTTCCCATTATATCCCGGCCTTGCTCCCTGCTATGGACAGAGGCCCTGAGGAGCCGAACTTCACAGGAGGCTGTGAAACTGAGGCCAGCGGCACCTCTCCAATTCATTTTTCCTAACCCAGTGGAAACTTTCCGCAGTTATTTGAGTCAGGCCATGAAGGGTGTATAGTAAAATGGGGAGAAGGGAGAGTGGAGGCTAGGGAAAGAAGGACGAGGAGAAAAACACAGGAGTCCCTTGCACAGAGACTGGATGTTCCCCCTGCTCTGCACCTGCATAGGCAACACCACTTAGTCTGAATAATTACATCTTCACAGGTTAATAAGCTTTGAGGGAAAATATTATGAACTTGGAAAAGAGTTCAGAAGACAGAGTAATTCCTAGCTAACATTATAAAGCACTTGAGAAAAGTGCTAGTATTAGCTTCATATATTACAGAACACTGGTTTTCTAATAAACTGATGAATGTATAAGATGGCATAGGGAAAAATACCATCTTAGGGTGTGTAAACCAATATAGAAAGAATATTGAAAACTTATATTGGAAACACTAGAAGAGATGTGTGTTCAGGCTTAATTAGACAGCTTTAATAGCTGCTGTAACTTCTTGCTTAAAAAATAGAAATATGTAGTCAGCTAATACATGCCGTGTCCTGTGACATTATTATGGAGTATTCTTGGTTGTAATAGTGGTGATATAGAAACACACACAAGTTGAAAGTTTGCTTTTACAATTGAATATATAAAAATAATGTGATAGCAAAATGTCATTGAACAGTAAGGGCAGTGCACAAATTACTGAAGATCAGAACAAATGAAAGACAGTCTTGAGAAAACCAAGAATCGGTTGGTTAGCAGGAATTGACTGATATGCCCTAACCTTCAGCTCTGAAACTGTGATGAAGTATTATGTTTGATACAGTTAGCTAAAGCAAATGTTCAGAAATGTTGGAACATCTGAGGCGTGGGGGAGTGAACTGGGTCTTTGGCCAAGCAATAAGTTTGCCAATATAAGATGGGCAATTGAGCTTAAAATATGAGATGAAAAGGAACTTCTTTGCAGTAGGAAATAAGAGGGGTGGCATCAAGTGATCACTGTGCATCATTTATTAATAAACTGTTCTTTTAAATGTGAACAGGCTTGTTTTTATGGTGGCTGCACGTGCATTTTAATGCATTTAAATTATGAGAGGCTTAAATGCATTTTCAAGTTACAATTAAATGAAAATTTAAAATAAGACTGACAGATTGCTACGGCTAAGCCAGTTTTATGATTAAGGTTCAATTAAATTATATTTATCATTGCAGCAAATGAAGTATAAAATCACAAACAATGATATTTTTCAGTGGCTTGCTTTGGTGGAAAGTGTAGCCTGAAGTATGACTTCAAGACTTTTATCTTCCATTCCCTCCTAAAATAGAAATTAATTAGGGCTAAACAAGAGTTGGCTATATGTTCAGAACCCCATCCTGAGACTCTTTCGTGGACCAGTGGTCCAGGAGCAATTTACAAAGAAAGCTGCTTTGAGATGCAAAATATTATGTATTTTGTTTGGTTTTAACTAGATAAGTTAGGGGGAAAAGTTGAAATTTTAATAATGATTTAAAAAATGAACAGTTTTTGTTGCTTTCATGGAAGCCACTTTCAGCTGTTCGCACTGTCTAAGAAAATAGCTGATTGTTTTGGTTATATAACATGTGAGTCTCCACATCATTCTGTTAAACTCCTTAAATACAGTCATGCTTCTTGTTTTGTACTTTCTATTTAAATCTCTAAATGTCATAAGCTTTGGAGTGAGTCAAGGAAAGAATACTTTTTTGTACACGCATGCTATTCCTCAATTTCATCTACTGCATCATTCCACGTGAAACAGGACAATTTTCCAACTTGCCATGATATGATGATCTGTCTCCTGTATATATGGTACTGCTCTGTCTGTAGGATTCACAGTACAATTCCTAAGTTATTTTCCCTTCATTTTAGTGTACAGAAATGTGCATTAAAAAAACAACATTTTTGCATTCTGTTTCTTTGGTTTGAACTTAATTACATAATCTAGGACAAAACGTAACAAATGGATTAACTTTTGGAAATTGAGTGACTTGACTTTTTTTGGCGTATCTCAAAACAGATCCACAGCCTCAAAAAACCATTCAAAACACCATTCCTCTGCTTTATAAAAGTGTTCCTAAGTGATGTTAAGCAGAAAAATTAATTTCAAATCAATTACACATAAAAAGAAAAATCGGTAATATATTCAGTGAGAACATTCCAAAAAAGTGATGAGCTGATGTATGACCTTCTTCTCTTTAACAACATATGTACATGTTCAGCAAAGCTAAGCATGATCCTAGAGTTAGCACTTGGATTTTTACTGTGTTGCTAATTATTGCAAAGTCTAAATATCTGAATAGTTGAATACTGCAAGGTATAATTATTTGGAGAGATTTCAGGTCCTGAGTCAGGGAAGTCTCCAAAAGCACACATTTAGAAGTGCTTTCTCTAACAAGAGCATTTTAATCGGGAATTTTTTAGGCTGTTAAACTGATATGTGTGAAATCTAAGCATTGGTCCTTAAGGTGAAGATATTGAAGAAACTTCTTAATTTCTGGGCTGCCATTTTGGTGTGTCAATTTTGTATGTCTGCATCATATTGTCTTTGAGACTAGCATTTTAGAAGAATCAATAGGAGATGATTAGCTGGGGTTTCATTTGAGCACATTAGCCTGACAGACAACCATTAATATCAAGTCACATTCCTTTTTCCTCAGAGTTTGTTTTCCTTCTTTCTTTCTTTCTGCAGGAAAGTTGGGTCAATTTGCTTTTGCAATTGGTGGATTCCAGCTACCATTATTAATAATGTTGGCTACTGGGGAAAAGAAACATCCTATAGCTTTTACCTGTAAATCTGAACCTAATTCTCTGCTTTGGAAATGATCCTATCAGATTTCAGCTTTATTCCATGAATCATACATCTGATTTATCAAACTGTGTCACATTTATGTAGTAACGACTTGTCAGATATCGGTAAGAGGTTGGCTGTGATTCATACTGCAATGAATTAATTAGTTGTAGCCCCCCAAATTAGCCAGTAGACATGTAATTCAGTGTTATACCCAGCTGAGCACAATGAAAAATGTGTGCTGTCCCTGAGATAGATTATTTATTTATATATGCCATCTCTGAGAAAAATGCATTATTTGTTAAGCTAAAGAGTTTTGTAGAATAAGGCTGTAAATGGAGGACACAGAAATAAGGAAAAGCTCTACTCCAAGGAGCTTAGCACAAGAACCCTATTTTTCACCCCATAATTTTCCTTATTCGTTTTCTTCATTTGGTGAAACCTCCTGCTTTACACCAATTCAGGTGCACAGAAAGAACGTCCAAAACCAGATGAACCAAGTCTGTCTGAGTAGTCCTTTCTAGCATGTATGACACAGCATGATAATTATAGGTAGCGAAAGATACTGGGCTCTGCCCTTGATAGTTGGAAGAAAATTGCCACAAGACAGGATAAGTCATCAGCAGAGACTTACAAGTTCCCTGTCATCCCTTCATCACAGATCCTAAATATTTTGTAATCAGTTGGGCTCTTTGGCAAATTGAAACAGCAGCAATGCAGGACTTAGAGTTCAGGAGATAAAAAGGAACTGTCGGAAGTAATTGAGTCCCAACATTATGATAATGTGGGGCTGCTTAATTACATTTACTTTTGTTCTCTTTTGAAAATAGGATACATCCTTCTCTCTTTTTCAGAGTCTCTATAGTAGTCTAAGTGTGATAACGTAGCAGTTGACTACGTATAGCTGTACTCATAAATAAGCTTTGCAGAGCAATGATGTGCATATTGTATCTTCAAAATCTTTGTATATGTTCTACTCAGAATATTTCATATAAAATAAAGTAGTTGTACAGAAGAAAGAGGAGCTCATGTTTGAGCATCCCAAATGGTGAATGCCTGAATCATGGCATTCATGCTTGAAATGTAGGAGGATTTTTCTTGAGTGGAAATGTTTTTATAATACTTTATAATATGTGCAGTAACACCATACATCCTTTTAAGGCAGGAGGTAAGAAGCAAACATTTCAAGCATTATTGTTTAGGAAAGGTTTGCATACTCAGCATGTCTCTTTATATCTGTTCCTGTAAAGAGTCAAAGACAATAAAGAATTATTTGGAAGTATACTGATGAACTGTTGAAATGCAACCACTCAGTCAGCCAGGCTTTTGATAACTGCTGTATATACTTGGAGTTGGAGGTGCTGTCATGTAGCATGACTATATCTCATTTGGTTTCTGTAAGAAAAGTGAGATTTTTTTCTCTGTTTATTTTGGTGCCCTCTTTTTTCATTTTTCCTTGTGCATGATTCTTCCTTTAGGAGATTTAGTATTAAACTCTTACTTTCTTATCCCATAGAAAACTTGCTCTGAATGGCTTTGAATTTGAGTGCTTTCCATTCATTAGTTGGAGAGGCATTGTAAGCTCAGATAGATAGAAAAAAATGCAAGGTAAACTTGTCATCATTGTATCATAGAGGAAAGAAACTAATACTTGAAATGTTAGAAACAAGTGCTGGGGATTTCATTTGCATCATGTAATTCTGTATTTGGATCCTAATTCATACTTCCTCCAAAATCACTGACAATCAGATTTGGGAAGAGGCTATATTCTTGACTTGACACCTTTTTTCAGAATTGTACCCTTTCCTAATTCATATATTGGTCCAAACCTCAGGCATTATGTAAATCTGCTGATCAGGGGAGATTATGAATACCTGTTTTTTCTTGGAGAAAGGAAAATGCAGAAAGGCAACGGAATGGAGTGAACATTATAAATTGTCAAATTGTCCATAGCTCCCTCTGATACTCCTCAGGTTCCAGTGTGCTGGCAGTATAGTTTCAATAGATGCACTAAGGAAACTGCCAAGACCAGCTTTGACAGTTTTTTTTTTTTTTTCTCCTCTTTCTCTTTTAATCCCTGTGGGGATCTGTGATTTTTCATAGCTGGACTAAAGTTGTGTCAACGGGAGACTTGCACCATAAAGACTGAAATGTTAAAGAAAGCTACAAGGAACAGCTTTGAGGCAAGGTTTCAAGCTTTGTCATCACGCTTGAAGAATTTTCTGTTTAATGTACTGTAATGCAGTATTCAATGGGGACAAGTTTAATTGAGTTTTACACAACCCAGTTGGGAGTAGCGCTGCAAGGTAGGTGATGTCTAGGTTTTTAATCTTCCACTCCAGAGAGGCTTGTTGACGAAGTGGTTCTTTCTCTTTGTAAGAAAAAAGGGAAGCATGAGAAATGATACATCCGTGGATAAAACCAATTGGCAACCCCCAAAGGAATGAGGGCGATAAGGCGAATCCAGCACTTGTAAGAAATAAAAGAATCCAACTGTTCATTTAAATGAGAAACAACACATGTGATTGAGGAGGCAGGGAGGCTGGTCGCGGGAACGGGGAGGAAGAGACTAACAAACCGAACAGCTGACGCTCGAGTTTGGTGTCCCGGACAAACAAGCTAGCGTTTCTTAGGTGGATTACAGGAGAGAGAGCTAATAAGGTGTATTTTTTAAAGAGAAAGGGAGAGTCAAGCATCTCTTGTATCAGCAAAGGTGGATAAAGTGGCAGGAGGCAGAAAGCTGCTGTTAGGCAAGCCCTACTTAAAGAATCACTGTTCCTTCCCTGAGGCCTAACAGGCTTTCTATCAAACAGCGTAAAAATAGCACTGGACCCTGTCAAAGAGAAAATAATACCTTCTGTGTAAGCCTTAGTGTATTAAACTGTAGTCCTGTTCAAGTTACTTCTACTAGAACTTAAGCAGCCGAAAGGATAAAAATGCTTCGGACAATATACTGGCAACTCACCTCCCTGTTTTGGCTCTGCATCACTGCTGAAACAAAAAAATTTTAGCTATTCCTAAAAGCACTGTCTGTTTTTTATTTAAAATTCTGCTCTTGCCAGTAGTGTATGGCTCTGTATCGCAGCATATTTTAATTGTCACCTGTAAAGAGATACTGATGTTGTTCCACTTGTTTTATCTGATGATATTTGCAAGCTTTGACCTGGTGTGTGAGAGCCTTGTTTGTTTGTTTGTTTGCTTTGCCCGGACCGGGGTGTTTGTTCAGAGCGATTTTCCTCCTCGCCCTGGAGTCAGTCACCGGAGGAAACGGTCTGTTGTGTTTGGGGATATTTTCCAGGTTTTCTCTGCCATCTTAACATGCAATCTCTAATCGTGCTTCATCAGAACCGAGAGGAATAACGCACTGTCCGTCTCGCAAAACGCTGGCGGGAGCAGGGCGGCCTGCATTTCAACCAGCCGCAGCGCTGGCGTGCGACGTGCTCGTGGGCCGGTTTCCTGACGCGCTGGGAGCCTGTTGGAAAGGTTGCGGTGTGAGAAGCGCTGCCAGCCAGGAGGCCGTTGCAGACTCCCCTGTAGCAGCCTCGCTGACCTGCTAGGCTGCCTCAGACAACTGCGAGTGGATAAACAAGCTCTAGCAGCAAGTTTAGCCTAATGCTTCTCTAAAAACTCACCAGCACCCCTGTCTTTGCCCGGATGCAGTGGCTCTAACACCCACTCGCGGGGAGGGAAAGCAGCCTTGGCTGCTCGTCCCTGCTGACGGGTTGAGAGTGGAGGGCGGATTTCATAACACGGTGGCAAGCCTCGGCAACCAGCTATTGTGTGGGAGGGTTGGATTTCGCCCTCGGAACACATACGGTGAGACAAATGGGAGGCTGCAGCAGAATATGCGGAGTTTACACTGTGCTCCTTTCCGAGGTGCCGTGAGGATTCCTGTTAAATTTATAAATACGGTACACACGCGAAGTATAGAGCTGAGCAAATAATTCACAATGAATAATTTATCTGACAAATTTAGCCTTTTTTCTGCTCATGAAATATCCATGAACAGATCTGTGATTTGTAACTGCAACCTTTACAGTGCATTAGCATAGTTTTTTTTTTTTTTAATTTAATTTCCTTGTGTAGTTTGGTGTAAAAAAGTAATTCCCTGTTATTAATCATATTAGCATTTTAAATAGTCCAAAAGTAGGCTTTGAAGTTCAGCCATCAACTAAGTGAACGGACTGAAGGAGATATAGGTGTTTTTACCTTGCTGCTGCAGTTGTTTGTCCGGAAACATTTTTCAGTAGGCTAACTTTACAGGGACACATCACATCATTAATTTTTATTTTGGCAGCCTCTCCATTCTGCATCGAAAAATACAGAAATGTCTGTTCTTTAATGAAAGTAAATATTGTGAACAATAATATCCTCTGAAGTGCAGCTCTCAGATGTAAAGCTGAGGGGGGAGGGCTTGGGAGGGAGGGGGCTGCACCCACAACTTTTGTTAAAGGAATGCATATTTTCAAGGGTTTTGTGGTCTATCTCTTTTCAACCCAAAGACAGTCTAACACGTAGGATATATCCCCCCTGTAGCCTGACCGTGGCATCCCTTTGTCTATATGCATGGGCTGAAAGCATGGGGAGAAATGAGAGGCTTATTTCATAATGGCTTAGTAAAATGCGAAGCCACTGTTTTCAGAATGAATTGCTTGTGGTTAAATAAACATAAACTAAAAGCCTAGCGTTTTCTGAGGTAAACAGTTTGAAAGTGTAACATTAGCAGATACGCTTACTGCAGATTCTTAGAGGATATAGTTTTTTCAGTATCTGCTCGTTTGTCTGTTCTCATATTGCATCTACAATCAAGCAAAATCATCACTATTTACTGTGGACTAAACCCATTATAAGTTTCTACTTTCAGTTAAGTTGTAAATTGAAGCTTTTGCAGCCCTGTTAAAAATATAGATAGACATTTTTATTATTGACAGTCTCTCCATTTGTTGAATTTCTCCCATGTTTCCAAAATTCCCAGAATATTTTTAATGTTTCCCAAATTTTATCTTTAGGCATGTAAAGGTGTAACCTCAAAGGAATGGTTGAGAAATAGGAAGGAATAGAATAAAACTGTCAGCTATTGGGAAACTTTAAGTGGGACTACTGCAACCAAAATAATGTGTTCTTCCTTAAACGTATTTAAGGTTAATATATGCTTTGTGAGGCTCTCACAGATTCGATATATAGCTTTGCTCAGAACAGCTGTAATGATAGCATCTATCAGGTCAACGGATCCACTCATTGTCTGTATTCGGAATTAAATCTGTAGGCTTTGCTGGAAAAAAGATGTTTACTGTATTTCATTTTTGATGGGACTGCAGAATTCAATACAGCTAAGAAAGAATTAACTGGATTTTACTCATATACAGCCTCATCAGAATTATTTAATAAATTCCAAGCAGTTCTCTATCAGTACAAACCCACCAAGGGCATTGAATGCCTTCAACAGCTCTCGTTAAAAAAGATCTAAATTGGATTTCAGAAACACTATAGTTGGTGATGGGTGAAACAGAAAGAACCCAGCTTGACTTTCAGAGCTGGGATGAGTTTACAGAACTCACTGTTACATATTATAAATGGATCCACTGGATGTAGATATAATCAAGAAGTTACGAGAAGCCCAACCTCTGTTTATAATAGCCCATGACCAAACATAATAAAAATAAAATATTCAATAATTCCCTTTTTCAGGTATTACATTATTTATTACAAAAAATATGTAAGACTTTCAAACGAAATTCCACTTCAGTCAGTGAACATTGAATGAAGAAAGAAGAAAAAACTTTGGCTTCTCTTTATTCTGAAGACATAAGACAGTTTTTGTTTGATTGTAAGAAAAATAGGCATAAGATATTCTGCTTGTCTTCTTTACAAAGCTGTTCCAAGCAAAAAGCACTGAATGTTCTTAGGGAAATATTTATACCTTCCCTAAAAATATTGAAGGTAGATTAGAATACAAGGGAAGAAGCTACTGTAGTAACTCCTCTGGAATATTCCTGGCTGCCAAGGTCCAGAGCACATCTGTTCTCATATCCATCCTAATTCGTTCAAAAACGAATGCTTAGCCTCAATGGACATCCCTGAGGAGATGTGGCCAAAGCTTGGTAAAAGTAAATCTAAATCGACTTTAGTGGAACTGGGATTTAGCTCGAACAGCAGAGTATATCTTGTCTTCCATCATAATTCTGACCTTGATCCTGTTCAGGATCCCATTTGTAAAAAGTTGTAATTTTGCCATTTCAGTGCTGGAGTGGAAGAAGATCAGGGAACAAGGGATTTTCTGAGTACTGTCATACTGGACATCTTTGTTCCTTTCACAGAAATGGAAATGCCCTTATAGTTGCATGTTTGTCTTCTTTAGAAAAAAAGAAATACTTTGCAAGAAGCCTTATTTAAAAAAAAAAATTTTTTCTATAGATACCTTATGTATTTTCTTTTGGCCTTTGGTAGATTGAAGTTGAATATTTTGGTGAAGTGGGTACCTGCCACTGTACAAGAAGCATCTCTAACCTTCATACAGACATATAGACAAAAATTTGACATGGGTCTCAATCCTAATCTTTTTAAAGTAATAACAAGATTTCACAATATTTTCACTTTTCATTCCCTTGCATGTAAATGGTTTGTATCCAGAGATGACGATCACATCCATACCTGCACAAGTCAGGGTAGTGTGGTGCTTTCTCTTGGACATGCTCACTAGAGAAGGTGCCATTTTGGATATCACCTTTAGCAATGGTGATGGAAAGGAAGGGACTGCTTCTGCTTCTATAGGTACTGCTTCGGAAGGGAGACTTGGGTTTTGTGGCTTACCTGAGATTAAGTAAGGAGTCAGAGAAATAGAAAATGGGAGCAGTTGTGAGCTTGACTAAGTGAGGGGTAATAGACCTGTCAGTAGCAGATTGGAGGGACAGTTTTGGGTAGCAAAGGTGAGCAGTTGCACTTGGCCAAGTTCAGCGAACATTAGGGGCATGACTGCAAAGAAGAGGTGCAGAGTAGGCTGCAGGGAGACCTGAGCGGGGAAGTCACAGATGGTACTTGGGAGGAAAATAAGTATCCTCCTGAAACCTTCTGCTAGTGGGATGATCGTCTGATTTAGTAATGGGAGTTATTTCAAGTTATTTCAAGCCTATGCTTTAATGGCAAATCGCTGAATTTAAATTGATAACTCTTGAGAGCAGTGCAAATGAGAACTAAATACCTATGCAGCTGCAAGAATTTTGTTTGATTGGTTTTTTTCCTTTCTCAAAAATGACAATAAAATAATATATTAAGATAACATAATTGGGTAGGAATCAGCAGGGCTTAAATGCAATCAAGTCTATAAAGGAGGAGTGCAGAAGCTGTTATAAACACATGAAAACATCACCCAGAAGCACAGACTGCAAAGATGAAAAATGCGCAGGGAAAGAATAAGAAAGTGAGAATTTATCTTTCTTTCAGAGATGATAATGTCAGCACACCTATTATTAACAACATAATATGTAATCATGAATGTTTCCTATATATATATATGATATATATTTACTCTGTTACATATAATTAATTTCTGATATTCTCTTGATGTAATTTGAAACAATTTCTAAGAACAAACTCTCGGAAGTCACATGTGTAAATATTAACTCTGAAGTCTAATAGTGATCTCACCTATCCAAGTTACTCTTTATTTCACTCCTGATCAAGTGAAGATCAAAAGATAAAGGTGGTAATATACTATGAAAAGAAAAAAACTTTACATGGAATTTTACTGTGGCATTAGAGAGTATAGAGCTTTATAATTGCTTTCTGGAAAAGAACTGTCTTCTTTTTTTCCCCATCTCAGTTCTGAATTTAGTGTTGAAATTGCAAAATCCTTTTGTTTTCATTTTTTATTCTTATTTGTCTTTATTCTTCTTAAATGTGCTGCTTTAAACTTTCTCACTAGATTTTTTTTAAATGGGAAAAATTTGGATTTGTTTTGTTAAAACTTACTGGATTAAACCTGTTTTTTTCCAAATTAAGAGAGCTCCATCTTGATTTAACATTAATTTTAACACTGGAATTTAGGAAAAAGAGTTCAAATGTGAGATCATCTAGTGTGGTTCAGACCCCTAAATGATGGCTTAACATTTTGAGAAGAAATTAAATTTATTCTGTCATCTTTGAATTCTTTTTTAAGAAGGTTTTGTTTTTGTGAATGATAAGTTTTCCATTGAAATGGAGAGCTGTACATTCTTGGGGTACAGCCCAATTCTGTTAATGTGTTGCAATTGCTAAAGAATTGCAAGGAATGAATGATTCCCAGGAAATGAACAATGGAAAATATGGGTGCGTTAATCAGTCCATTTTGTCTCTCTTTTGCCAAGGAAAAAAAAGTGTAAAAAGCAAGTACACATCGTACTCTTCCTGATATTAAAATCTATGGGAATTTGATGAGATAAAAGAAATGTTAAATGAACATTCTTCCTCTAAACAGACATGTCTAGAAAGGCAATTTTAGTAGTACAGCAGTGTAGCATTTTGTTTTTTCTGCAATAAAGCCATCAGATCAATAAAAAATTATGTAGCAGATTATTATTACACTGTGCTCACCATAGCTCTAATCGTAAATAATACAGCAGTTATCCTGGTTATATTAATTATAATTAGAATGCAGATAATGCAGACGGTCTTTTATTACTAGAGCCAAATCAATTTTCCAGTGTTATTCAATGCAAGGTCACACAAAGTTGTTGAAGCTCTTAGACTTCTTATGAAATGACCTGCATATGTAAGAGAGGGTTTGGCTCAGCTGTGCAAGACACATTGACTGGGAAGTGCATTGAAATAATTACAGCCATGAACTCTTGCCTATAATGGCAGAATTTCATTTTATAAAGTAAGCATAGCTGTAATCCAGGCTCCTTTATGGTGGGAAGCCTCATAAATCTTTCAGAGAAGACCAAGTCTTTCTCTTGTTTGTAAAGCAGAAATCAAAATGAATTAGTTTTGGTTGTTATTCTTTCCATCTGTACTGTTGTGCTAAATGTGCTGAATGTATTCTTGTGTATTAATAAGAAAAAATTTAAAAAGAAGAAAATATTTAACTGAGGCATTTTGCTTCATCATTTCAGCAGAGACTGTTTTAAAGTTCACTGGTTTAGGCTCTGAGGCTCTCCTGGATCACTTAAAGCTTTTATCATCTTTTAGGATTGCACTGGCTTAATGTATTTGTCTTCTATCTCTCGTGGCTTCAGTTTAACTCAGACTCACAGAGGAACTGATATGTTTAAAATGTGCCTGTCTGTCCTGTAACTGATGAGTAGATTAGTTGGACACTGCCAGATATTCATCTCTGAAATGCACTGGATTCATATGTGTAAATGACACACAGCAGAGAGCAAATGATCGTTGAAAACTGTATTTTAGTTTTGTGCTTTTCTGCTTTATTTAACTATGTATACAGATGGGCATTAGATATTCTGTATCCCATATTCTTGCATTTTAGAATTCACTTTTCCCCTTTTTGTTCTATCTTTCATGTACTGACTGTTTCCACAGAAACAAAGCAAACAACAGTAAACACAGCAGAGGCTGCAAGTAGGCTCCAGTTAGTGAGAGGCACAACACTAGGAGCAATTTAAAGAGTAAAGGTTTTGTTGTTGTTTGTTTGCTTGCTTACTCTTTTGTTTTGTTTTGTTTTGTTACTCAGCAGAACAGAAGCTGTAGAAAAAAAGGAATAGCCCTCCACAAAAAAATCCATGCATTTATTTGGAGATAGCAGTGATACTTAAATGTTTAATATTCCCCTACAAACCATGCTCTCAGGTGTGTTTGCAAATCTCCTTTTAAATCAGCAAGAGCCTGGTGTGTGTACCTGAGCATAGATGTGCAGGAAATCTCTTATATTCCCATGTGTGTGTTCAGTCTAACGTCTGGCCTCTAAGTCATACCTTAAGTCAGCAGTGTGGTGGCATTTTAAAAAGGCGCTCTGACCACTTTTTGCTTTTTAGCTTGTCATACATGCTATTATCAGCAGTACCTGAAACTGAGGAATCAATTCGTTTGAATCGAAATGATTCCTCCGGACAATAACCAAGGAAGGAAACAAAGCCATTTGGCAAGCAAATGAACCTTAAGTACACACACCAGAAATGTTTAGAGTTTGTTCTAGATCAATGTAGCATGTATTTTGATAGTATATCACAATGTTCAGCTTATATGATGTGAATGAGCTTTCTGTGTGAGAGACAGTGTGAGAGAGAGAAAGGAAAGGGTGCTAGGGAAAAATAGGTATAGATGGACTTTGGGACTTTACTGAAATATTGGAGATTTGTGCTTTCAAACCAATTTATTCCAAAGGTAAATAAGAAAATACAAATAAATGTTCTTCAAAGGTATTTCCATGATATATATGTTTTTTTACCCATGACGTTTCTCATGGACGTATCGGTTCTGGGTAAGTTGATTTAATATTATCTAGAGATAAGTTGAAATCTCTCTGAGCCCCCACATGCCTCTTTATTTTGGTGGCAGTAATTTAATCAGGATTTCCCATAAGCTTCCCATTCTCTACAAATGCATTGCTGGTTTTGTTTTGTTTTATTTTGTTTTTTAATTATAGTAGTGTAAAAGTACTTACAGGTTCAGGGCCATCACTTTCTAAGTTTTAGGCATAAGATAAAAAAAGAAAACATTTATGCAAAATTGATTTTAGTTTATCAGGTTTGCTAAGTTATTGCTTCATTTTACCCATTAAAACAGCCCAGCATGGTTTCCCTCCTTTTCTTCTAAGTTGACTATTTTTATGTAAAGGAAGAAGACTTATGCTTTTGAAAAGTTCGTGTTAAAACCAAGCTGTACAAAGGTACACTATATGATTGCTTGGTGTACAACTTTTTTTTTTTTTTTTTTTGCTTAAGAAATTCTGAAGCTCATGGTGTATATTCTTGTGAGGGTTTTTTTTTTAAGGCACTCTATCTCAGAGGTAGCATGTGTATCAGGGGAGGCAGGGATTGCTATGGTAAGTACCCCTGCTTCAAATAATAGGATTTGGGAATTATTTTCAGTCCAAAACATAAGGGAAAAAAATGTCTAAAAGTGACCTTGTCGTCTGAATTAACTTCCATGAGATTCCACTTTAAAATGATATGCCCAGTATTATCATTTTACTGCCAAAAACTGGGAACACTTCCAAATTTTGACTTACAAATTATTGTACTTCCAACTGAAAAAAAAGGGAAGCTTTTTGAAGTACTTCTTTTTGTCGAATACTGTAATAGATGGCTCTGTAAAATCCTGCGTAAATGGCCAAGACCGCAAGTTCGAGCTGCCCCCAAGGCAGTCTTATCTTACACACAGGCTTTTAGAAGATTTTTGTTTTGTTCTTGAATGTGTATAGTTTATGTGTTTCATCAGAAGATGCCTAGCTTTTTGCCTGACTCTACACCCCCATGTCAATACCACTCAGGTTCACAAGGGGAGTTAGCCGCAGGATTTGTGCTGTGTTGAAGAAAGATTATCTTTACTCTGTGTGGGGGGGGTGGGGGTGGGGGGTAGCACATTGTGCACGTCTCTAAAGACTGCAGGAAAAAGTGAAGAGGGCATAACTTTTTAATATACAATAACACTCCTAAGTCAATATAGCACACTGGAATTTAGTGGAACATTTTACTATCCAGTGATCATTTTTCTTTACAACTTGTAAATAAAATGTTGCTCTCCTTGCACGCGTTCATCAGCAGTAGGGTAGGATTCCCATCAGCTACACAAACTACTTCTCTAAGTGCACTTGATACTGTCTCCAGCAAATAGATTTAGAAAATATCTTTCCTCCCCCACATACCCTCGTGCAGGGATTACCTGCAATGATACGATATATTCTAGCACATGCAGGCAGACTTGTGCACCTCTGCTCTATGCTTGCTTTCACTGCCACTGTTTCAGAAATGGCCTTTCTGCCTCCTGATCACAACATGAAGCAAAAAGTACCATCTGGACACTACAAGCTAAAAAGTCAAAGATCTGTGCATTATATTATGCCCAAAAGGACATTTCCTTGTCAGTTAAGCTGCTATATACTTTAGTCTCTCACTGATAACTAACAAAATTACAGTATGGTAATTTTAATTGGAAACTATCCATTTTTATCCTTCAGGTTTTTCTCTTTTATTCCCCGTGGCAATCTTCTTTTGTAGTTGACTCCTCTGCATTGGTGCCCATAGCAACACCCGTGTTGAAAGGCATAATCGTTGGGGTACTGCAGCTTCCAAATTCCAGTTTTGTGCTGCAGCATCTGAATAAGAGTTTTACTAGAGTCATCGATCCAATCAGCATGCCAGCTTAGCACTGCATGAGCTTTTTGTAATTCCTTAATTCTGCTTCTTCTTACTCACCTGGAGTCCTACAAACCTATCCGACAATTAAGGGTAGAGAATGTGAGCGCAGTCCCCCAAACTCTGCTGGGTATTGGAAAGAGGAGGAGGATACAGGCCAGGAAAAGGGACAGGATGGGGTTAGATGGAGAAGGTGAAGCTTCCCTTGTTTGAAAGCTGTAGGTAAGAATATTTAGGACATCAGTATTGTCCTTTTTGGGGATGTAGAGAGGAAATGAGATTCTCTCCCCAGAAGTAAGAGCAGCATCAGTGACTGCAGGCAGGCAGGGGGGGATGCAGCTTGCTTTTAGAGGGCAAAAAACAGCATAAGAACAGGAAAGTGGAAAGCAGAAAAGGAAGCAAACGCATGTGGTCTGAAAGACTGCACATTCATTTTAATATACACATAAAGGTATTTTTTTGCTTCTGTGTATTTGCCTGTTTATTATCTGAGTGTTGGGCTGTGTGAGGAAGTTTTCTGTTTTTCCATTTAGTGAGGTGACTCAGAAAAGTAAAAAACATATCTTATAAAACTGGTTTGTGACCTGACAGACCTGAAAAGGGTAAAAGCCAAAATCCTAGTTACCTGAATCTCTTCTTGGGGGACATTTGGATATATACTTTGAACTTGGAAACAAATGCTATGTATGAACTCCTCAAAACAGAATAAATCTGGATATGGATGTAGCTCTACAAATAGTACTTAAGCATCTCTTTTAATAGAATTTGGGTCTCTGCAGCATTACTGCCAGATTAAAAACACAACTTGCATATTTTCCAAGTTATAATTCTCAGATGCTGGACCTAACATGCAATTGTCCAGTTTCACAATTTTTAGCTTAGAAGTGATATAGTCCAACAGCAAAAGTTAATTGCTGCAAAACCTGTTGGGCTTTGATAAGACTTTTAATGAAAGGATAAACATACACATTTTAAGAGATTGTCAGCACTTATCACATTGAAAAATTATCTTTAAGTATACCAAAAATAAAAAATGTGAAAACAGGCATCATTATCATTTTAGTCTAAAAGTGGGGCAGGAGCTGTGAGTGAGAGAATGACACTGAAAAAAGAGAATGGCATGAAATGTATTTGGCCTGTAGATGGGATGCCAAAGTAATCTTTCTGAATTTTCACAGCATTCTGTCAGGGGACTTTCTTCCTTAAAAAAAAGCCAGAAAAAGAAAAAGAAAAAAAATAAAAATAAATAAAGTCAAAATTCATCTGCCCAGAGTGCAGCTAAATTTATGGAAATAAGCTACTTACAGTTATAGTTTTATTTTATAGTTTTATAATTAACCTAGTTTAAGTTACTTTGGTTGCTCCAAATAAAAGACAGAAAATTACAAAACAGGGCATTTGATTATGTTCTTTAATAGGAAAATTCTAATGGTAGGTCCAGTTCAGTAGTCTTATCTGGATCATCATTTGTGTGCTGGGTAAAAACACCTAAGTATAGGTTTCAAAAGTAGCAGGCAGTTTGACGTTAAAAGGACTCAGGTGATGGCTTAGCTGAGAAAAATCCACATAGAGGAATGGAAACTCTGCAGTGTTTTTCTCTTGAAGGAACTCAGGTGCATTTCCCTGCAGAGAAAGCTGTCGTGTTGGTCCCCGGGATCCCGTGCAGACCCCTGGCAGGGCAGCTTTCCTGCGGTCATGCTGGCAGCATGCCTTGCACAGCCACTGCCTCGGGAAGGCTGGCTGCGGAGGGGAAGCTCTGGAGAGGTTGATAGTGAGCACCCACGTCTGCAGGACTCGTGGAGGCTGCCTCTCTATCATTAGCATCCCTTCTACGTATGCACGGGAAAGCTAGCTCCCCCATACGCAACTCCCCTTCTCGCAGGCGAAGAAAGTTTCCAATTCCAGTAGGTCAAATTCTTACTTTTGGGCCAGACCTCCAAAGGAGCACACTCCGACGAAGGCTCTGCACTGCTGCTGCGCAGCAGCCGGGCAGCACCGGGTGCCCAATGGCCATCGCTCCCAGCCTGGAGCACTCGCCACCCCAAACGTAGGAGACATTTTATCACAAGTGATATTTTTCTGACAAGCTTAGAAAAGGCATATTTGATTTTTTTTTTAACAATGCCTTGCTATCTATGTTTATTTTAGCCTAGTCACAGTCCTGTTGCAACTTTTTTATCAGACCTTGAAAGCTGAGTAGAAAAGTAGATTACTGCTTCTTCTTTCCACTTTTGGAAAGCTGGAATCCAATCTAACTCAAAACATAAAATATACTTTTGTCACCACAAGATTGCAGCAGAGGTTAGTAGCAATGTACATTTCATAGTATATTTTCTGTGAAGGGAGAGTTCACACTATAGCTATTCAAACTATATAGTGTGTGAATTCAGGACAAAAATAAATTTACTTTCCATTTTTCTGTTCATCAGAGATGAACACTAAACACAAAGTTCAGATTCAGATAAAAATTTCTCCAAGTCTGGATTTAGTATTTTGATTTCGTTCTTTTACAACTCACAGGAATAAAACTCACAATAATTGAAAAATCCATGTTTCATTACTTGTGGGAAGTTTAACTGGGCGTATATCTTCTGGGGTGTGGAACTCTTGCGCTATAATACTTGTCATAGTACTTGTATGTTTTTCTAGGCAGTATACTTATGATAACCTTTTTGTAATTAGTCTAGCTAACTTGGTATAGACTAGGCTCCAAAAATTTTAAACCACTTCTAAGACCTTTGTTGAATATAATTGTTAACTGTTATAATACTGTCCTGGAAATCTACGTAAAAGTTCTGTATTTGTACTGTAATTTCAATTTAAAGCAGGACTAAATCCCCAGCATTTTATAGGCTGATGATTGTATTTCATCTCTAGATTTGGTATATATATTGTTCATGGGATGCTTGTATTTTTAATACAGTTTTCAACAGAATTTTACCTGTATTTGCACAAGAAAAGTTAAAATAATTAAGCTATTCAAAATGTTGTTGTATCTGTTTTGTTGCTGGTACTCCTGTTGTTTTAGCATGCAGGTTTTCTAATGAGGACACCACTGAAAAAAAATAGAGAGCAGCTGAATGCAGACAGACAACATACTTAAGCAAACGGGGATCATTTTGTCAGTGTGGTATGCACTGGTCTCGGCACAACAGCTGCAATGAAATTTATAGTCATATTGGAAGGGGAAGGGAGGTTTGGGTCTGAAAGAAGGTGAGGTAGCTCTATGGATGGTGATGGACAGTGTACCTGAAGTCTGAGGGGCACCGCAGAGAGCACAAAAGTGGTTTCTTTAAAATGCAGTAAGTATGAGTCGAAGGCTTGTCCTGTGTATCAGTGGAAGAAGGAGTAGACCTCTTGGTAGCTAGTGAAAGAGGAAGGGGATACTCCTTGCAAGTGAAGACAAATATTTTATGTTCCATGCAGTAGAAAAGGGAAAGTAGTAGAGATGTGCAAAGACAGGCATTATATGGCCAAAGCAATGGACCAGAAAAATTTTCTTGGAAGCAGCATTTGGAATAGATAAACGTACTGTGTGGATTTTACAATTAACATAAAAGTGGGATTTCAGCTGTGTGGATGGATAGGAAAGGCTGTGAAAGGGCAGAAGGGCAGAAGTAGTTTTAAGTGAGATTTGAAGGGAGATTAAGAACTGTTTTATCCATGCTGCACTTGAACTGATGGCTGGACATCAGGGATGAGAGGCTAGGTGAGGTTTGGCATGGAGCTGAGTGGTGCATTTGCCATTTAATTAGTGTGAGATTCCTACATCCCAATACAGTCTTACCCAGGTCTGAAGAGAGAAAGAAGTCGGGTGTTCATCAGAGATGCTGCTTTAGAAACAGTGTTGAAAAGGCATCTGGCAGCAGATGGAGTAAGAGGGAGAATGGAGAAATAGCAGTAAAATCTTTTTAGAAATGGAAAGTGCCTTCCAGAAGCAGCTAGAGAGGGGAAAGGTATGAACAGAGGAGAAAACTGCAAGTCATAAAATGAGGGTGGTACCTTTACTGGACAGGAGATAAAGAGAGGGTTGGGTTACAGGACGGTAGGATTGTGCTGAATACTCCTCTGAGGCAAACTACTTGTTGCTTTCTAAAGCATTACTCTTCTCATTTTGCAGTGCTATTCCTTTCTTCCTCTGCTTCTACAAACAAAGAAAAGACACAGTTTTAAATTCTGTCCAGGTTTGGGGTACCTGAGTATGTTTCAGTCCAATTTGTTTGTGTGTCATTTAAGACCGTGAAATCCTTAGAGTGGGAATTGTCTTATTTGTACTTGCACATTTATTTGTTATTTTTATGGCACCACACAGTTTGTACTGAATAAATAAATAATTATCGTGAATAGTTAGTTGGTCTCTGTCTTTAACTTGTTCACTGGACAAATAGATCAAATGAAGATGCTACCTCAGTCCATTGTGTCAGCACTGCAGCTTTCTTTTCAACGTTCTTTTTTTCTGCTTCTTTTATAAATCTGTCTGTCTTTCACTGTGCTGCTGCAGGAAATTTTCATTTATTTTGCCTCCATACAATAGCATTTTGTCTATTGGGAGGAGAAAAAAATTCAGTTTCTCACTCTTTGAACCTCCAGTAAGCAAAAAAAAAAAAAAAAAAAAAAAAAAAAAAAAAAAAGATCTTGCCAAGAAAATATACATATGGAATATGATTCTTCTTCTATAACAGGAAGTGAAAACTGAAGTAAAAAGATCTGCAAAGACTATTGAGAAAGGAACTGTACTTTCTTTCAAAGGCAGTTGTGGTGTCCTCTTACCAAAGGAGAAAAATCAATTGAGAATATTAAGAGAAAAAGGGAAGGTGGTGCAAGTGATAATAAATTACTCAAAATCGACATAGTAACCAATGATTTCACAGAGTAGCACTTAAAAAAGAATGAAGGAATAAGGAATTCTAATGCAGGCAGCTATATTTTTGGAACAGTAATGTCTCGAACAAATAGTTCCTTTTGCTAGTAGAATGAATGAATACAGCTTTACAGGGTCATATGAGCTTCCTGACTTTCAAAAAACCTCTACATCTATACTTCAGGTCAGTCTGGGACAAGGAAAGGGAAGCTATGGAACCGATTATGGAGCCTGCATCATTGGAGGTCTTTACGAGAAGAAAGATTAGAAAAAGATCTTTCAGCTGAGCTGGACTATTGCTGAATCTGTCCTGAGAGAAGTGCATGGACCAGATCTCTCCTGCTGCTATGCAGTCCTAGGATGTGAGGGTGCAGAAGAGTTAACATTTAGAAGAGAAGGTCAAATACCTAAATGATCAAGCAAACACCACTATAGCACCCCCCAGTGCTTATGGCTGGTTGCAGTATCAGAGATGTCAGCGTACAGTTTGCAAAAATTCAGTCCGTGCTCTTGAATAATTTATGTATTAGAATAGTTTATGTATTAGAATAGTTTATGTATTAGAAAACAGTAAGCCATTTGCACCAAATGTAATGATCTAAAATTCTTTCAGAGCCAGATGCAGGAAATCAAAATACAAAACTTCTTGGGATAAATGCAATGATAGGTATATGGATAGATAAAGCAGGATTTAAAACAGAATCCTCTCCGTTTGGTTTAAACATGAGCACCTTCTCTTGTTATAGTCTAGTTTGAAACAGCCCATCAAGTCTTACTATAGCAGAAATGCTAGGCAGTAGGTCTACTAGCATTTTCTTGAGGGAGAAACTATTGCACTAAAGGTTAAAAAAATAGACCTCATTTTCTAGGTGTTTTTGAAAAGGGAAAGAACTGATAAAAAAAGTCTCTGTAAGATAAACAGTCTTTGAAATGATATAAAGGTTGACTCTGTGCCTCATTAGTCTATTCTGTTCTTTCTTGTTCAGCACCAAAATAAAAATATTAGCAGCCTAAGAAAGATACTTTTAATTGTTATTAAAGTGTATTATTTGCCAGAATGTGCATCGTACAAAACTGTTACATTTAGAGTAAGAGGCAGTGGCTCAAAAACTGGCCATGTACTTCCTTTGGTAAATGCATTGTTTTCAGACAAATGGCCAAGTCAGTTCAAAAATAATAATGTTATAAGAATGATGGCTTTTATACATAAAGTGACCTCATATACACAGGTCAGGTTAAATGAGCTTTCATGCAGGTTCTTGATCAGCATGCTGACAGTTCTCTAGAATTTGGCCAACTCAAATATACTAGGAACAGTTATAAAATAATTGCTATGGAATATACCAACAGTCATTGACAACTTTTCACTGTAACTGCTCAAATACATGACAGTTCTATAGAGAAAATGAGGGGAAAAAGTTGAAAATTGTCAAGGCATAAAAAGAGTTATCTCTGTGCATTCCAATCTACCACTTTTTTTCCTTTTTCCTCCTCTTGGATAAACATTTTTTGGCTTTACTAATGAATTAGAAGAGGAGATGTACTGAACTGTGTATTGCCTTTTTCTGTCTTTTTAGTTAAAACATGGGGAGGTGCAAGTACAATTAGCAGTGTTGCATAGAGTGAATGTCTTTCTGAAAGGAAGACATTTCCCCCAGATGTGTCAAACTGTAACTGGCCCAGGCCTTACTCAAGAAACTGTCTATTGAAAGTAGTGACCTACTAACCTAATTTTTCCAGAAAGACTGTTGGGCAGTTATGGCAGGACAATCCAAGAGATTTATAAAAAATTTAATTCCTTTGGGCTCCGACAGTAAGATTTCAGACCAAGAAGCAATAGAAAATCACCAGTAATTTAAGTGGGAGGTACTGTTGCCAAATGAATGGTGCATATTTAGACAGCTTTGTTAATGTTCAGCTTTTCCAGTTCATGACCACGCTCTGGAACTGCTTAAGGTGTGCTTTTACACAGGTTTGTCTTTTGTCTGGATCCTACAATACTTTGTGCAGTCTCCTGGGAGACAAAATCTTTCTTCATTTTGTAAAAGTGAGATTATACACACATTATTGGACATTTACTCTTGATACTGGAGAAAAACCTTCCTTTTACTGTAAGCCAAATATTGCAGTAATTGTTGCCTTACAAATGTTCATAATAATAATCATTATCAATCTGCTTTCTATGGCAATAAAATCCCTAAATTGAGCCAGGATCTCAATTACGGTAATGCTAAACTCAGAAATGGTAGAGGCTTTCCCACCATTTTGAAAACAGCATGAGAGGGAACAAATTAATCATGCAGTCACGGATGCTAGAAACATATTAAAACATTTAGTCAGTCTCTTTGCCATTCATTTGTTCCTGTTGTACATCTTGTAGTCTTCTGGCAGGCTGAGTCTCAAAAGCTCTAGTCTTAAAAGTGATAGGTTACCGTGATTTTCTCTTAAGAGTGTGTGAGAATCTAATTGATAAAGAGGATGTCCGACATTTGGGAAATGAATGATGCTGCAGCAGTGAGGAACTAGCCGTTCCTAATACATACAGAAATGTAAAGGGTTTTTTTAAATGACTTCTCAAGTAAAGTCTCCATCTGAGATGTCCCGTGCATATGTCAATTTATCTATGCCTGTTTTAGAGCGGAAATATGTTTTCACTCCTTTCTCTGTAATACTTACCTCCTTCCTCACTTTTTCTACATTTTTAAAATTATGTCTAATCAGAGGATTTAACATTTATTATTGGTGGCATTCTTGAAATGAGTGTGACTATGCGTTATTCTGTAAAGTGCTTGATTTAGCTTTTAACAAGGTTGGAAATATTCTTTATTTTGCCTCAGAAAGTGTTAGTTACTTAGCTAATTCTGCTATTAAAAAGAAGTGTGCATTCTCCAGGATCGCATGTTGGGGGACGAAGCTGTCCTCCTTATGTGAGAAAGCTGCCACAGCAGCTGAGATATCACTTAGCACTGGAGGCTCTCCAGGGCCCGAATGTGCTGCACATATTTACAATGTATTCTGCTATTAGTAAGACCATTTAGTAGACCATATTAGTAAGATCATTTATATACAGTACTAATGCTGAGGATAGAGAAAGTGATAAAACTCAGATTCGGATGCTCTAAATGGAAGCATCTCTGTTGCTGCACACTGATGGAGAACGAGAAAATAGTTCTGCAGTGGGAAAAGGATATTGATGTAGCGCCCTAACCCCAGAGGCAAATTCCCTTCCACCCCATCTGCCATCTCAAATGCCAGCTCCTAGAAATGCCACTGTTTCCCAAGTAGCAGACATTAACCATGTGTGTGAATCTTAGTCATTGGTAAAAATTATTAAAACAAAACAAAAAAAAAAGCCTTTCTTTGGCTTTCGTGACTTGCCAGAGGAAAAAAACAGCCAAAGCTGGATGTGAATGTGTGTCACTAACTGATATGTTTCCTAATTTCGATAGGGAATATAATGAATGGCTTTCTGTAAGACAGTCATTTAATTTCATTCATCTACTGCAAACAATAAAGGCATTTGACAGAGGTAAGGTGTAAGATTGGATTCAGGTCTAGTTTGTTATGTGACTTGCAGACCCCATATCGTGGTACGCAGCTGAAAGAGAATTGTTAAGAATTGGAATATTCTGGGGGGGAGTTCACAGTAAATAAGTGTGGGGAACAGGTCCCGTCTCCAGGCTCTTGAAGCTGAGGCTATGCAAGGAAAGCAAGTCCTTGGCCTGTGGTGCACATGCCTTCCACCAAAGGAGCATCCTTTTGTGTGCCTTTCCTCCTCTTGCTCTTTCTCCTCCTTCTTTTCCTCCTCCTCCTCCTCTTCCTCTTCCTCTTCCTGCCAGCACAGGTTCTGAGGAAGCTCTTGCTGGGTCTCACACTAGAAAATCACAGAAGAAATAAAATAAATATTATTAAGGGCAGCAATAAGTACCACTTAGAAATCCAAGCATCAGGGGGAGCATTAGTCCCACCCTTTCTTTGCCAAAACTTTCAGGTTCACACTCATTTTCTCTTGCCTGTTTTAAGGCATTTGTGTTCCTTTTTGTCCTGGGAGGCTCCATCTCCAGCAGAGTGGCTCAGAGTACAGCACCTCTTTGAAGTGTTCCTGCTCATGTTCCCTAAATGTGCCTGCTCTGAGAGTCTCTTTTTTGTTTTTTATCTCTTTTTCTGTTTTTTTTTAAGTGATAAGGAAATATGTGCTATTCGCAAGTTGCTCCTTTTGGCAAATATGGGATAGCCCATTTAATATGGATTTTGTTCCATATGTGCTCATTCCCTTTTTGCCAAACTTCCTTAGATGTGCACCAAATTCTAGCATGCTGAATACCAACTTTGCATAATTTGAACAAGAAAGCCTTGCCGTGCTACTTTTCCGTTTAATTTACGCAAGAAAAAAAAGGGCGAAAAAAATTATGAGATACGTAGGACATAAGTAAGGGCAGAATAGAGCCCTTAATCTTAATTATGCATTCTGCAGTATTATAAATGACTAAAGATTACTTCCAATGTTTGGTATAATCTTACAGTGTGCAGATGTGGTTCTCTTTGGTATATGCCATCTTTACTGAACTCTCAATTTCCATAATGCTGTCACATTCTGCATGGGAAGCAGATTTACAGATAGGTAATCCATGTAAGGTATTTTAAAGACAGCTTATTAAAGGATTGAGGCCTGCTGTTAAATTACATATGCTTTCAATTGCTATGAGGAGCAAACAGTATCAAGAAGTACAATAATTTAGCTACAGCTGGAGAAAGGCCTATTTAAAGTTTTGATGACAGATCCTTTAAACTTTTCCTTTAAGTTCTTTTCTGCTTTATATCTTTCCCTGTGTAGGACTGTATTTTCTTTTTTACAATGTAATTTCACCAACCGGTCGAACGTACAGACGTTAAGAAACTGAAATACAGTCTTAAACTGATAGACGGAGTTTGCGAGATGACTGTGGGCGCCGGTCTCCACGCCTGATGGCATTATCGGAGCACCTGACGGCGACGGCGGCGCCTTCCTCCGCGGTTTAGCGTTGCTAATTACGAGTGGCTCCGACGGTGCGGTGCGTGTGGCGGGCTGCTCCGGCGCGGCCTGCGCGGCTAGGGCGGCACGGCCGAGGCTGCGCCGGGTGCGCCGCGCGCGGAGCATATTGCACAGTGCCCCCATCTGTTCCGAAAACACAAGACAATGTGTCACTTACATGCTGTCTGCTCCCGCTACCCTTTGCAGAAGGAGTTACAAGAGATTTCCTTTCAAAATAGATAAGCTCCTTCCCCTCTTTTTAACCCAAGTAAGAAGGCTACGACCGTAGTTTTAGATTGATTCCTTAAATTGGGGGGGGGAAAGGGGGGTCGGCTTTTTTTTCCCCCCCTAAATTAGCAATATAAATTAGAATACACTGATGATATATAAAGCCAACTTTAAGTGTTGGACTATAAAATACAAAACCCTGAAAGAGGCACATTATGCAGGCGTAAGACTACAAACCCTGAGAAGGAAGGTGTTAAGCAGTTGTTTTGTAAAGCTGAGCCTGACCATGCGTTTGCGTGCAAACATCATTACAATCTGAAAAAGAGAAAATGTTATTATGGCATGTATCTTTGAGCATTACTGGAATTAGGTTACAAAGCTTCGGCTGCAAGGTTATTCAAAGCTCCTGCTTGTTGTTAATTCATGCGTTCTGTTTAGTATTTCTTCTCTTATTAGTTACAAACTAATATATTCTGAAAAGGAAATAATTCTGTAAAATGTACATATAACATCGCACGGTACATAAATATATGCACAGATAATATATATTTAAAAATACCAAATTATTGTGCGAAAAACTGTAAATCTCTGGAAGGACAAAATAAGAAAAAAAAAATCTTCAAGAGTTAAAATATCAGCTTTTAAAAACCCATCTTTGTTTTTTCCTTCACATTGCTGTGCAACTTAATATGGCATAAATATGAACAACACTGAATCTAAATTTGGCAAAAAAAGAAATGTTTTCCTATAAAGGACTATCTGAACATCTTTCCACATAAATATGTTATGGCATTTTTTTCATTTTTGCTTTTTTAATAAATGAAAGGTAGTATTTTTATTTTGAAGTATTTATAGTGTAAATTATCCAAATGGTATTTCTGTCCTATTCTAATAAATCTGTCTTTACACAAGTTCTAGAGGTTAATGGATAGATTTTGAATTACATTAGATTTTTATAATAAATGGATATGTAAGACAAGACCTTATTAAGTGGATTTTGTCTGTGAAATCTGTCTTCTTCAAATAATTTCAGAAGCCAAAAATGCAAAATACAAGCTTTGCTTCACCATGAATTTTTAAACATATGTCACTATAAATATTAGTGAATTTTAATTACAGAAAATTACTTTGTTACTAATCAGTAGCAAAGTTTGGTGGTGTATCTGAAACTATGCATTTTATTCCAGTATATATTCTGTAGTATCTATTTTCCTACATGTAATATACTTCTCATAAGGAAACAATGCTACTGATAGCTCTAAATATGAACCTTGAATTAATGAAATACAAATATTATCAAATATTGATACATCACCCTTAGTTTGGAAATGTAATACCAACTCACAAATAATTAAACTAATGAAAAATTAAACTGAGGAATTAAAAAATGGTGTTTAAATAAAACAACCTATCTCAGTAGAAAATATTTCTAATACACCGTAGGCTGTGTCAAAATCTTATTGCAGTGTTTCTGCTGCTACCATGTCTTAATGTCTTTTTTGTTTATGGGAAAAATTGTTTAAGACAGCAAGAACCTTGGGTCTTCTCTTTTTTATGAAGGTCAAACTAAATTCAGAATTATAACTGAAAAATGAAATGTAAATACCTAGATCTTTGATAACAAAGTAATTAAAATGTATGGTTTTGCCTACTGTGTATAATAAGGGCTTATATTTGATCAACCATAAAAGTTATTTAATCATTTTAACCTTGGAATACTACCCCACAAAAAACTACTTAATGGAAGTTAGCTGAGAAGCATTAGAGTATCACAACATCAAGAAGGCTGAGCGAGAGGGCACTGAAAATTCAAGCACAGCTTATTTCTGCCATAATACTATAGCAGGTTGCATGGCAACCAGTGGCTGTGGATTTTGAAGTTACTTTATCCTCATTCAATGAGCAAAGACTTAGCCTGTATTTATTTTGGTAATTTCTAGAATTAATCAGGTATTTAAGGTCCGCTGTAGCATAAACTTGCTGTGATTTTACGATCCACGAGTAAATGTCTGCAAGTGTGGTTCAAAGATCATCTGGAAGAATGGGAGAGCTCCGTTCTTTCTCGTGACATTGCAGACAGTAAGTATTAGACAAGTGTTCAGATCAGCCATCATTTTTGAGCAAGAATTTGGATTGCAAGTGTATTCGTGTGATTTAAGCTGGTCATTTTAGGTGGACCCTGGAGTTTTCAAAAAAACGTAGCGTGCTGCTTAATGTTCCCATTAAAGAACGATGTTAAGAGAACTTCAACATCTTCTAGATAAGGAAAAGCTGAATCACACTGCTGAAACTGGAGTAAACTAAGGATGCCCAGAATCATAAAGGTACACAATGCACACCGTAAAATACTTGTAATGAACGAGAGGTATGAATAGGTGCCTCATGTAATAAACACTTTTTTGAAATGCATTTTACTAGATTATGTGAAAAATCTGCAAGATATGTACAGGTTTGAGAAGCAGTATATATTCTTGTGGTGAAAGATGGCCTCTTAATGCTTAAACATGCAGGGATAAAAGTATGATGCGAGTGTTCTTGTAACATGTTTCATTTCCTAGCTTTTTAACTTTTACACAAAGTACGCATTGAATGATACTTCATCCTATACACAGCATGAAAGAGATCATTGAATCAAGGTAGGCTTTCACAACCTTGGTTTAGCAGTGTACCCCAACAGCCTAGTTTTGAAGAACCTTTTGATGTATGGTCATGAACTTAGTGGATTTACACGGCAGCTCTATCTTTTTTTTTTCAGTTTGGCTCAAAAGAAGGCCTACACCCCATACATGTTTTTCTCCTTGTCCCACATGAAAGAGGGGAAATACTAGTTATGCTATCATGAAATTAAAGATGAGAGATAAGATTTTTTTAAAAACAATAAAGGACTTGGCAATCAAAGCTCTGTTTCCACGAGTGACATTAGATCAAGTCCAAAAAAACCCCAAGAGCAAGCCCAGCTCTTGAGGTGGGAGCGGACACCAATTCAGTGGAGCATGGCTAACTCTGAGATAGCCTTACCTCCAAAGCAGGCCACTAAAACATAAAATTGTGCAACTGCAGTGCACTTCAGGCCTTTTCTGAGGGGCTACCTCATTACTAGTTTATGTCCTGCTTATGTCCAGAAAAGGAGCATTACAGCAACCATATTTCCTAGTTTCCTGGGTGTGGGCTAGGCATTCCAATGTAACAGGACAGAAGTAAATTCAGTTAAAATTAGAGCTGAAATTGGTAGTTACTGTGCAACCATTTTTTGCCGGATAGTCTAGAAGTTATAGCATGCTTCCATCTAGCAGAAGGCCTGACTCTGTGGCTGTCAGCTTTCCAGTAAAGTTCCGAATATAAGGAAGTCCCAAATGTGTGTGGTCTTCTCAATGAAATAAGGTGGTCATTCTTTGCAATAAAGGTACAGTAAGGTTATTTTAAAAATGCATAATTTATTTTGTCAAAATATATACTCACAAGCTAATACTTCTGGGAGCTGTGAATGTTGTTCAAAAATATATTATGACCTTAGTGATCACAGTTTAAAAGTTATTACAACCAAAATACTTTATGTCAACAATAAGCTACTGTAATTTAAGAAAAATGAAACGTTTTCCCATGAGCCAGTTTTATTTTCTTTTGAACATAAAAGGAAATAAAACTGTTAAACATTTCAGGTTTGAACTGCTGGTTCTGCTTAAATATTTGAAATTAGTTGACCTTGTTCTTCATCACTGTTTTTAAAACAAAATCTTAATGCTAAAAAGTGTTAGTAATAGGAAAATCATCTGCAATTCCATAGAGTTTTTTTTAACAGTGAAACTAATTCACAAATCTGTATTAAACAAGTAATTCTGACAATATG
This sequence comes from Dromaius novaehollandiae, assembly GCF_036370855.1. Classification (NCBI taxonomy): domain Eukaryota; kingdom Metazoa; phylum Chordata; class Aves; order Casuariiformes; family Dromaiidae; genus Dromaius; species Dromaius novaehollandiae. Next base: position 141,691,563 of record NC_088099.1, on the reverse strand, counting down.
CTTCCAGTATTTTCTAGTTTCTGTGCTATCTGAAAATAAGGTGACCTGTGCCATTGACTCCTCTTTATCTTCTTTTTGGGAGATACATTAAATAATATCGGTCTGAGCAATCAAACACAATGTAGTTACCACTTCTCAGCTGGACCATTATAATTTATCCTTCCTCAGGTATAACGTAAAATGCATTAACTTAAATCTTAAATGCTGTTCCAGTACAAACAGAGGAAGGGAATCCAAGGACAGAAACTGCCATAAGTGTTGGTGCAGAGGAAGCACCAACTTTGCATCTTCTGATCCTTTCTTCATCTATGCAAGTGGTGGCTACTGCAGGAAGCCAATAAAACCGGTGATCAAACCACTATTGTACCTGACCTGCAGCACTGCTGTAGCTATGCTGCAGACAATGTAGTAGAAGGCATCTTGTCAGAGATGGATTTTAAATAGTGCTTTTAATCAGCCATTACTACTGCCTTTCTTATGTATTAATTTTAGGCTTAGTGGCTACACAAGAAGTTGAAGTTCTAGAAGCTCCTGAATACTCACATTGTCTTTGATATTGGCCTCCCATGCACTATGGTGATGGGCAATGAAATCATAGCACTTAATAGAATACCTATGCTTCAGTTGTTTGATACGGAGAAAATTGAACATTCAGTGATGCTGCAGGCCAAACATTACTGTCCAAGTGAACTGCAAATACTTACGAATGAGGAATTGTACATTTATCAGGGCTGTGACCTATTTCAGTAATCGTGAAAAAGGAAGAATGTTAAGATGTCAGAAAGGAGCCCAGATGTGGGGTTTGTTTTCACTGAAACCTTAGAGATCCATGAAAATGAAAATAATTCTACTTCCTGAGAGTCTGCAAATAGAAGGCTATGATTGCAGCCAAGAGTAGACTCATAGTTCCATTTCTCCATGCGGAATGTAATTAAATAATTTGCACTTTTGGTAAATAGTCATATACGTTTATAATATAGGAACCTGGGATTTAAATCTAAAGCCCACAGGTAAACTCCCATGTATGGAACAAAGCTTTACCAATTACCTTTCCTCTTTCCTGATAGAGTGCGATGACTGCTTTCACAGAGCAAACCTGCATGCACTACATCCCTTAGCATCACAGACTCACTGAATGCAAATCTTCACAGCAACCTTGTGCAATATGGGGTATACAATTACGGTGATATGTTGAGGAACTGAGAACCAGAGAAAATAAGGATGAGAAATTTTAAGGTATTTTAACTCTGAAAAATCAGATATGTGCCTCAATTTCAAGTGTTTCTAGCAGCCCAGCTGTTAGGAGCTTCCATGCGAGCTTCCCCTCTGCCCATGTTTCAGTGTTCTGCCGGGGGCCGATATCTCTGAAAATCTGATTCAGTGTGATTTGGGTAAGATCGTGCAGAGTAACTGCAGCACAGAAGGGAGTTGACCCATTTCTCTGTATCATAAGCATTAGAACATGCTTTTTTATTTAGAATATGCAGTAAGTATATTCTGACATCTTAGGAAATAATGTGTGAATCCACACATTCCAATGTGAATCATTCTCTGCATTTTCTAATTCTACTGGATAAGATTTAGCGTCTGACTTTTCATTCATTTCATATGTATATAGCTCCACTGAAAACAATGAAGCTATACAAGAGTAAAAAGAAATGCTAGAGGGAGGTTCTTTAAATTATAAAGTAAATTGGCAATGGTTGCATACTGAGACACATCCCAGTCCCCATGTCCTAATTGGATGACACTTAAAAATAAAAGAAAAGTATGTGAAACTCCAGGTCTTCCAGTTGAAGTATACTCCTAGTTTTATACTGATATTAATGACCACAGGTTGGGGTTTTTTTTTCCTTTTTCCCCCACTGTGTGAAAGTATGATGCCCAAAGGGAAGCAGAATTAATTAAAGTTTCTGATGAATATTGGACCACTACTGGCATTTGCCTCAGGATCAACAGGTAGGTTCTTAACTTCGTGAGGGAAAACATTATTGAAGAAGGCTGCATTCCTTGTGCAGATCAAGTTGTGCTTTTACAAAATAAAAGAAGTCAGTTGGTGGTCTTGCTTTTAATTATCAAGGCTGTGAGAATTCCAATGACATATTTGCCTCATTTACTTAGAAGATATTCTTGTATTTATTAAATCATTTGAAGAACATCTGTAACACTTTGATAAGATTTTCTTTCTCATCATGGGAAGCAGGCTGCATTTCAATACCAGGAAGTACTAGCATTATGAAATATTTCCTAGTCCATTTACAGGAGAACAGTAATATGGAGAATTGAAAGGATTCACCAGACTTAAGAAATTCACCGGAATTAAGAAATGGAATATTTCTTAACAATATTAGGTATAGGTAATAGTACAGGATTGGATTAAAGGAGCAGATCCCAATTATAAATTATTATTCAGCCTTTCCCTCTGTCACTGATAGGTCACAAGCTTGCACGGTTCCCTCACCTTTAAAAAAAGCAAACTCTGCATTGTCTTCAGAAGAAGCAGAGTCCATTTTAGATGCAAAGGAAGAAGCAGAGTATTGGTAGCACCATGGGTACAACTGTTAAATATTATTTAAAAAAAAAAGCTGGCTGCTGTAGTGATGCTGTCTTTCTGTACTGCTTGTGGGTCAAGTCAAAACATTTCAATATGTATAGAAACAGCCTATGGGCAGTAGAGCCATCAAAAGTAATTTTAAAATAACTTTAAGTTTCATCTCATTGAAGCCTTTTAAAGCTTTGGTTTGTTGTGAGTACCCCGTTTATGCATTTTGAAGAGAGCAAAGGTTCACTGCCTCCAGCTAAGTTTTTACCTGTAAAGTGACTTTGGTTTAAAAATCGATGTTCCTGGGAACCTGGCCTTTGGTGTCCAGACAAAGTCGCAGAGTGAATATGCGTCACCTTCTGTGTGCTGTAGGGATCCAAAAGTTAAACTAGAATTTTGAATGAGATTTTACATGAAGTGCACTTTTTAAAATTCAGAAATCCAGGATGAATCTCACTTTGAAAGGTCTGAATCATATGTAACTTCAGATTCTGCTGGAAAAGGCACATGCAAGTACGAGCATAATGATTTCAGCAGGAATTTATTTATTCAAATGTGTGTGAGTGTGAGTAAAGTTATATATGCATATATATATGCATACATGTATGCTGTGTCTATATGTACATGTGTATATATATATTTTGTCTCTGTGTGTAGACAAAAACTTATGTAGTTATCTGTAAACATATGTTTGCAGGTATAAATACATGCATATACCTCTCTTTGGTCTTTCTCACCTCACACACCATATTAAATTAAAGGTTAATATAAATATTGATGAGATAAGTAGGTTGCTGCTGAGTCTACAAAAAATACCATAGGAATTAGAAGCCCAGGGTAGATTAGAGGTCTTTTCAGTCTTCTCTCCACCTAATGTTTCCTCATGTTTCAGAGAGAACTTTAAGGAACTTTACTATGGATTACTAAGTAAGTACTTTAATTCCTTTGTAATTTTAGTCAACATCTCTCTGCATTTTTACAAAACATGTATATTTATATCCTTGTGAGTGTATTTATTATGGAAATTATCATTTTATCTTTTAAAAAACATTCTCATGTTTATTGCAAAGGAGCTAAGATAGTAGTAATTTTTAAACCCTTTATTATCCTTTTTCAGATTATTTGATTGACATCTAATTGGTTCAACAGTTAAACAGTTACTAGTTCAACAGCTGAAACCTTATTACTCAAAAAGGGAAAAGGCCATATAAATGTTATATCTCTAAAGGGTACACTAGAAAGTCAGCAACTAAAACACTGTAGTCAATACAAAGGAAAGGAAAAGAGTCAATATATTACTGGTAGACAAAAGCTAATGCTATGTCCACAGCACTAGCATATTCCATGAGGTACCCGCATCCTTGGGCAATGCGCGGGATGTCAGTGAATACTCTTGGTTACTCTTTTGTGTCTCTGACTTTTAAATCACCAGTGTCCAACCCGCATTGTTGCCGCTGGCATTTTTTTTCATTTGCCCAGCTCTCAACTCTCTCTGTATCTCATCC